>NC_018554.1:355000-396947 GCF_042453785.1 Malus domestica
GTCTTGAAATCCTAATTGCCATGATTTCAATGCATCAATTGTGAGGAATAGCCATTCTAGAACAATCATTTGGGTTGGTTCATTCTTTAACTGCTTTGCTCCCCCCAAAAAAAAGAAGAGAGACTTGTTCTTTCTCTCCCAATTCAGGAAGACGTGAGTTGTGGTTGGTTGTTGACCAACGGAAAGCATGGGAGAAAGAAAAAGATATCGTGATGTAAGTCTGTCTAGACGGAGTGAGAAGCTGTGAAGCTTTCTCCAAATACCAACTCGGCGAACCAAAGATCGGAGAGGACATCATTGAGAAAAGGTGCGGGCAAGGTCGAGGGCGAATCGGTTGAGGTGTTAAGGGCGACCTCGTGGGTCGACAAGGAAGAAATCTAATCGATGATCTCTTACGCAATTTATAAATGCCTCTCTTTTTATGCATTTCGTTGAGATCAGAATTCGGGTATGCTTTCATTCACATCTGATAACTTAAGAAATGGATTGATGCATAGATCGGACCCTTCCCTAAAGCTATTGACCGAGTCAGGCATCTATCGCTCCCATCTCTTCTCTCTGCCCCTTCACTAACTACGCGCATACTTACTTTCGATCCGGCGTAGTGAAACAGTAGCTAAAGAAGAAGTACGACTTTGATGTGTTAAGAATACGCCTCTGGTTCTCAACTTAATCACCCTCCACCCCTCATGACTCACGCACGTCACACTGTCTAGATCTCTAAATTTCACATTGAGGAATTCCTAACTCTGTCCACAAAACTGGAATACGAAAAAGATCCACAATGCCATCATTGTATGGCCAATAGTAGTACATGGCTTGACTTGGCATCTTTCCTATCTTTCTCTTTCCCCATAGATTGATTATATTTAACAACACCGAAAGCGATTCCATCACAATGATATCCCTTTGGTTTGGTTGGGTAATGGCTCGCATCTTTCCCGCCTTGTTCGGTTTCGGTATCCAGTAGCGGGACATGGGCGAGAACTTGAACGTAAAGCTCATTAGCTTAGTTTTTAATTCGCCTATTTCTTGACTGGAGTGCCTCTCTTGATAGAGCGGTTTCATCTCCCATAGATAATCCATAATTAAGGCATAGTTTCGTCATTAACGGCATTCGATTAACTTCTTTTCCGTCAAGGAACTTATCCCGAACGCTTTCATACACTGTTTTTCTGACATGGGTTGACATCGCCTTAGATTTACAGTCCCTTCATTCGCTCCTCATTACCGGAGCGGTATACCAATAAAAAAAATAAAGAAAGGGTATCCTGCCCCTTCCTAAATCTCGACACCCCGAGGAGGATGGGGCCCCCGTTCGCTAACCCCTTGATCCTTTCTTTTCTTATTTCTTTTCTTTATTATCTCGTTTTATTCCCTTAAGAATAATAGAGATAATCAGCTCTTTAGTTGAAACTGGCTGCTATCTTCCTAAACAGGAAAGGGGGAAGAGCTTCTATTGAATTTCTTTGAGTAAGGGCTTTCTGAAAAGGCGTAGCTGCAATTGGGCTTCGGTTTGTACTTGAATCGATCTTGCCTTGGTGTTGCCCGAAGGGCAAGATTGACCTTTCTCCTCCGTTAACAGACTAGGCTAAGAAAGCAGAAAATCCCGATCTTCTCACCATTTTTTTCTCTTTGCTTTGAATAGCTATCGTACTCAAGGGATGAAGGAATGGATGCAGACTAAGAAAATTTTTCAATCGGTTCAGATTTAGCATTCCTAAATATAGGACCTGCAACGGCAGAGACTTTTTGAGCTCTTTCACTCCGTTAAATAGTTACTATGTTCGGAATCATAGCAGGAAAGACGAGCTAAGCTTGAAAACTTCTAGGCAACAAGTCTTTGATTCGATTGATTTTCACTCTTTCATCCAAAAACTCTAACTAGTCCATCAGCCAAACCCTTCCCCTATTCGTCCAGTGAAGAAGTTAGGCATATGTAGCAAAGGAAGCAGTCCCATGCCTAAGGGACTTTTTTTCAATGGAAAGAATAGGCTTGGGCTCACCATCCAAGCTCCCTCCTAGAACGGAAATTGGGCTGCAGTTCTGTCTTTCCTTAGAATCAATATCGTAGCGTAGAGTAATCACAGAAGTCAAAGTCAGACAAGAGTTTACTAGGATTTTGAAATCCGTTGATTGAATGTCTATTACACTTTAACATCCTAGGAAGTTTTAACTGTTGTTTCATACCAAGGGAATTCTATAATAAGTGCATTTACCCTGAATCAAGAAATCCCAAGATCTCTCGAGAAGAGGAAGAAGAGTTGGCAGAGATTCTCTCAACAATAAAAAAGAAGAAGCAAGAATATAATCATTGAATTTCAATGCTCGGGCCGGGGAAGCTTTATTTGATGGCAGCTAGATGGCTCTGTAGCCTTTTCCGGGGTAAGGAAATCTTGATTCAAGGGCATGATGGAATTGATTTAAGTAAGAGTTGCTCCGTGGGAAGAGATTTTCTCGATTGTTTAGTAGTCAAGCAATCTCCGAGAAGAGTTTAGCAGGGAAAGCTGCTTTTTTTCTACTACTTTCATCGGAATTGGCTTAGTGTTCATTTTACCATATCTTAGTACAAGTACAAGGAAGCGAAGGCGACCATGGGAAGCTTTGCTTTGGCTTTGGTTCGGTTTTCCGAGGGTGAGAAAAGAAAGATAATATCAACAGACCAAAGGAAAACAACTGAGCAAGATAGATGCCACTAAACTAGCTACTGCCATAAAGAATTAAAAGATTTCGGAGTAGTAGAAGTAAACAGTTCAACTTATCCCAACCCCAAAGGGAATCCAATCCAGCCTTGGAAAGAGGTTCAGCTAGCCCAATGTTAGTCGGACTAGGAGCGTAAGCCACTCGACTGTCAGGAGAGGAGCGAGGCTAGGCTTGAACTGAACGTGGGTAGCATTTGAACGCGCGGAGCGAAGAGCTTTAGAGGGTAGGGGCGAGCTTTAATTGAAGCAGGGAGTCAATTAACAACGAGGCCGTAGTTTACTAATAAGGACTATTGCGACTAATATAGCTACCCTGAAGAGAAGGAGGGCCACAAACAAGAGCATATTTTTTAGATATCCCCACAATTAGAGCTATTAGCTTAGCTGGAGTTTTGCTTGGTCGGCTGAGTACGGAACGCTAGCTCTCTCTACTTTAACACTTCGTTTACTGCTGGCCCGGAGTAAGACGTGCCACCTTAATGCACTAGCCAGTTAGAAGGATTTGAACTCTTACTGAACCGGCCTTCGAGACGAAAGGAACGAAAGCAGGCAACATGAATATGCTACTTCCTGCGAGAATGCATTATTATAATGGTTTGTCATGTTCCTACTCTAACTCCTGCGAGAATGGCCCTCCCTACTACAGACTACGCTCGGAAAGTCGGTGATAAGCAAGAAGAGAAGAATTTGAAAGAAGAAAGATGAAGTCCTTGCATGAGAACCACACCTATGAGTTAGTAAAACTACCCAAAGGAAGAGGGGCACTCAAGAACAAGTGGGTGTACAAGCTGAAAAGTGAAGAGAATAGTTCACAACCAAGGCAAGATTGGTTGTGAAGGGCTTCAATCAGAAACAAGGCATTGACTTTGAAGATATTTTCTCACCGGTGGTGAAGATGACTTCCATTAGAGCAGTTCTTGGTTTGGTTGCAACGATGAATTTAGAGGTTGAGCAGCTTGATGTGAAAACTGCATTCCTTCATGGTGATCTTGAAGAGGAAATTTACATGGAGCAACCCGAGGATTTAAACAGACAAAAGCAAGAGGATGCTTACTATAGAACAATAGAAGAAGGTAGTCCCTACAGAAAGAAAAGGCCAAGTCCTTCATGGAGACCTAGGATTCTAAACCTTAAAGAACTACCTGTAAGTTAAGGAAGTAGTTAAAGCGAAACTGTTAAGGAGTTCAACTGCTTAACCATAGGTTTAAATATCCTCGACCATAGGGAAAGGAGGTTCCTAAGGGTAGTTTCTTTCTTAAAGGAGGGATTAAGATTAGCGTAGCGATATGGATTAAAGAAAGCCCTAAACCTTAACCTTATTTCTTACCTTAAAGCCATAAATAACAACATTGAGAGCTCCTTATGGTTAAATGAACGTAGTGAATGTAGCTATATCATTCAATAACAACCATAAATAAGACCCTTAGTAGCTAAAGCAGTCCATATAGTTGCTAAAGAAGCTAAATAACAACCATAACCATCAATAACAATCATAAAGCAGTTCCTACATAAAAATTACAACATTATAAAAAAGATTTTCTCCCCTGCTGGTGTGCTTACTCCACTCAATAGTTCAGAGGTCGGTTTCTACTCCAACTCGTTTACCGACCCCAACGAGCCACTATGTACTCTTAATGTTGGGGCACTACTGGTCGAGATCTTTCTTAACTTTCCACCTAGCTATTGACTGGAGCGGGACGGGAACTATTGAAATCAATTAAATAGAAATAAAAAAAAAGGTGAACTCATTAGGAAAGATGCCAGGATTATACTCAAAGAATAGCAGCGGTACTCTCCGAAGTAAGCCCTGAAAATAAAGGTGCTTCACTATGGTAACCAGAACAGAGCCTCGGCCCCAGATGCTATGGAACACCTTTCCTTCCTTGCCAAGGGCAGCTCCTCGACCAAGCAACCAATTACCACCCTAAAACGTAGCCACTCACCCGGGAATAATTCCTGCTCAGATCTCAATCCTAGACTTTTTCTCTTCTACGCCGTCCTTAGGCAAGCTCGGTTGTAAAGGGAAAGGCTCCAGGATTACAAGCCATAATCTAAAAAGTGAATAAACCCGGATACGAAACAAAGTTTGTAGGTTTACGAGTTCCATCCAGAGAAGGCATGGATTCTAACGGAGGAGAGCGTACAGGGGTACGACCGGATAAAGTCGGGAACCGTCGGGTCCGCAGATTCTTTAGAGTGAAGTGATTCATGGGAAGAAGAAAGGCACATATAACTGAATTCCGCCCCTACTTCAATGTACTCCCAAAGACCTTGAGGCAAGAATGGGCAAGTGAGGTCATATATGGAAGAACCAACACAGGAAGGAAAGCGTACTTCTAAAGGGAGAAGTCAGTTGATTTCACTCGCCAGCTCCTTCTTGGCGGCGATTACAAGAAATTCCCTGTTTCGGTTGCTTCTAGTTCAAAAAAGAAAAGCGGACTACGCAGTAAGGCGAAATGAGGCCACCCTAGCCCATTGAGTGCTCTACTTACTTTACACTGGGTTCATATATAAAGAAACTAATTAAAATAAAACAAGCTTACGAACCAGTCCTATCCCAATGTCGGCAGGTGCAGTTAAGAAACGTTTCCAATTTCCCATAGAATCTCGGGGGTTTTCCTAGCCACTATAAGGGGGGTGGGTTTGAACCTGTACCCTATGAGATTGGGAAGAAAATCAAACTACAAGCAACTACAGTAAGGGAGGCACGGTCCAAGAAACGACCAGGTACATAATCTCACACTTGCCCCTCTTGGCTGGCATGGGTCCTTTAAGGCACAGGTCAACTAAACGATAAGTGTGGTCGTGATGGTCCACTTGAGACGCCACTACTCCCATGACTATCCGAACTGAGGCAATCTTTTGTCAGGTGCAGGGCCATAAGTCAAGGTGACGAGAGCTGACCTTGGACCATTAAGACTGACGGTTCGATCCACCAGTGGAAGAGTTGAAAACCTACTCCTGGGTGACATGAAACAATCGACGATCTACTGCTCCCTCATACACAGGAGGATCAGCCGAAGAATCGCGATCTATGGCAATTTTGGTTTCAACAGAAGGTCAGTTCAAGTCATCTCATTGATGCTTCTTATCACCTGTCACAACTCTCGAAAAATGGCTCTCTTTTTTAGGCTAGGTTCTGAAAGAATTCCACTTTAGACAAGTCTAGCAAAGCAGCCTGTTATGCCAATACAGAATCCATCTTGAAGAAGACAGCAACCTAGTTAGTGGCAAACAGTCAAAGAAAGTGCCAATGGAGAAGCACGAGCTATCTACTATAGTTCCTGTCTTTGTCAGTGGAACAAACAAAGGCAAAGGAAGAGGGAAAGGGAGTCGGAAATCCAGAACAACATCAATGGGAAACAATGCAACCAAAATGGCCAAGACACCATGATTTCCAAGCCTAGAAAAAGGCAACATGAAGGAATGCAGATCGATGAAGATGTTGCGTTGCCTTGTGACAATAAAAGAAATACAAATGATATGGATGCTGAACAGGTGGAGGGGACCAACCTTGATGGGTCCTCCAAATCCCTACCAACGCTTCCTCTAGACAGAGTAAGGCCAGCCGACCCTGTAGGTATCTCTCTTTTTCTCCAATTCTCAGAGCTGCTTCCACCAGAAACCGTTCTTCCACCTCTTGGCTCCAACTCAAAACAGAGCATAACGTTCCTTCCGCAACGCAAGGCCGATATGTTTCGTAGCAGCCAAGGATGAGTTTGATCCATTAGGTTCTTCGATTTGTTCGGATATACTACTCTATCTATGGCTGCTCTTGTTAATAAGGGCAATCGTTGAAACCTTTATTTCATAACCTTCTGGCTTCTTTTTCTTTACTATCTCAAAAAAGAGTTCTGTTAGGTTCTTAGTAGCTAGCAGTGAAATGTTTCCTCCCGCTTGTCAATTAATCTTTGGACTCGTAAATGGTGGGTGTCCTATTCAAAGAAAAAGTAAATAAAACCGCTTCTGGTCTAATTCTTGGGCAATCATTGAGTTGGGGCCTACTATAAAGTAAACCTCAGCTACGTAGCACATTAGCTTCTTCCATTCATTCGATCCATTAGGTTCTTCAATTTGTTTAGAGAAGAAACGAGAGACAAGAAAACATCTTTGATTACGATTAAAAGGAACAATCTCAAATGGACCAAGATCAAATTTCGGGTCATTTCTTGGTGAACATGATCTGCCATAATCTCTTCGATCCCTTCATTTATGTGCCAGAATAAAGAGATATTTGGTAGGAAAGTGGAAGATACTTTTTTGTATATGAAAATCAAAGGGAGTGGGAAAGCTGCTGTAATTCTTTGGAAAAGCCCGATTCTCTTTGTCTTCGAGCTTTCATTCCTCAATCCACTGTTTCGTTCCTTCATATACCTCCCCACCAATAGATAGAGACAAATGGGAATAACCGAACCACGTCTACAAAATGCCAGTACCATGCAGCTGCTTCAAAGCCAACGTGATGCTCCTTGGTCAGATGACCAAGATATTGGCGAATACCACATATGATCAAGAAAAGAGTACCTATAATCACATGAAAACCATGAAAGCCAGTTGCTAAGAAAAAGGTAGAACCATAAATACTGTCCGAAATAGTGAAGGGTGCTTGATAATATTCCATTCCTTGAAAGCCAGTGAATACTAGAGCCAGTGAAACGGTAGCTACTAAAGCGTAAACTGCTCGTTTTTCCTTCCCCGCGAGTATAGCATGATGAGCCCAAGTTACGGCAGCTCCGGATGAAAGGAGAATAGGGGTATTAAGAAAAGGGATTTCCCGAGGATCTAAAACCCCAATCCCTTTTGGGGGCCAAATACCTCCGATCTCTACCGTAGGTGCCAAAGAAGAATGAGAAGAAGCCCGAAAAAAAGCAAAAAGGAACATAACCTCCGATACGATGAACGGAATAAAACCATATCGAAGTCCTAATTGTACAACTTTGGTATGATGTCCTTCCAACGTGGATTCACGTAGAACATCGCGCCACCATACGAACATGGTATATAGGATAAATATGAGGCCCAAACTGAGAAGTGTTGCACCCCCTTGAAATGGGTGCATGTACATCACACCTCCTACGGTGGTTGCCAAAGCTCCGAGTGAACCCGAAATAGGCCATGGACTTGGATCTACCAAATGATAAGAATGCCTCTGAGATTCAATCATAAACCACTTTGCCTCGGTTGTATGTAAACCCCCCCTTCACCCCCACCCCCTAAAGTGGTAAAGAAGGGCTAAAAATTTATTTTTTTCTATCTGACAGGACAAACAAATAGGAAGGGATGGTTCTTTCATTGCATTGATAGAAGTCTAACTAGAAAAAGATCTCTCTATTACTTTGAGAAGAGAATCGTTGGTTTGACCGACGAACTACGTGGAAAAATGGACCTTCTTTCTTTGATTTTCAGCAAGCATTTTTGGAAAGTCACAATTCTATTCAGTTCGGTTTCGGAAAACTTGCTGGTCGCGGATTAGTGCGTTCCGCGCCGCCGGCGTCCTTAAATCAAAGGCGCAGGTTGATCTCTCTGGTTGAGGCTGCATTCATTTTGACACGTGGGAAGGGCTTACTCTCCTAGTGGCTCGGCTTGGTCTCGCTCCCTTCCCGCACTATTCCTCCCCACTAAAAAGATTGATAATCTCAATAACCTTTCTGAACGTCCGTCTTCGCGGGGCGATTTGAAAAGGGGTATATCTTTCTTGTAGTGCCTTCCATTCCACTATTCTGATCGAGAAAGAATCTCTTCCTAACGACCAAGTCATAGTGAGATTAAAAAATGATGCTTCCTTGGCCGTGTGGAACATGGATTAGCATTATGTCATTCCTACAAGTGATCACCCATCCAGGATTGGAAGAAGTGCTATATGAGGACTTCGAGATCAAATCTAATATGTTTCTTTCCATTCCTCGCGAGCCACTTATTTCTCCGAAACAAGAGATCAAAGTTATTTTCCTCCTTTTTCCCAATAAGTCGACGGCGTTACACCATTGGGATACTTCGAATAAACTAGAGTACATATAGGATACACCGGTGCTAAAACCTTTTCTCAAGATATCTTCCAAACTGTTGGGGTCGTTGCTCCGGATGTTGTTCCCCCGGTGTGAAACCAGTTGGTTCCGTAGTTTTAGAATTCTGCTGATCCCAAGTACTCCATCTCCATCATTGCATATGGGAATATAGAAAGTAAAGAGGAAAAGGCATGACCAGAAGAATTGTGTGAAATAAGTGAATTTATCCAGTTGAGGCATTCTTGATTGAAAAAAAATGATTCCCTCCAGAAAAAAAGTAGTTCTTACCTTCCTGTACGAGTAGTGAAGAACTATAGAGAGCTGTGGTTGGTTGTTGACCAACGGAAAGCATGGGAGAAAGAAGGAGTCACAGCCAGAGATCAAAATTATGAATTGCTCTCACCACCCGGAATGCTCTGCCGAGTGCCATTTCTTGCGATTTGGTCCAAAAAACTATCTAAGGTACGTTCAGAAAGCACGCTCGCCCTAGTCGGGTGGTTAAAGAGGATTGTCCGGATTTCGTGTCTCTTTATTACAACACTAATCGGGTTATATCCATCGTGCACCAATGCTGCTTCTATCTTTTTTTCTACCAGCACCTGCTTTTCCAGGATCCCCAACAATACGCAGTTATCCCGCCAAGTGTTTCGACCCATGAAATACAACCCTAACCGTAGATGAAGTTCTCTCGTCCGAAAAGCATCGCCCATTAAAGGCCGGTATAGCTGCGGAACTTCCGGCGGGATTTCATCAATCTGCACTGGTGCCCCTTG
The DNA here is from genome assembly GCF_042453785.1 of Malus domestica. NCBI lineage: Eukaryota > Viridiplantae > Streptophyta > Magnoliopsida > Rosales > Rosaceae > Malus > Malus domestica. The sequence continues at coordinate 364,481 of NC_018554.1, forward strand.
GGGAACACCGGTGTCGGCGGGAACCTCCGGATGTAAACCTACCGCCGGAGCCGGAGAAGAAATTCTACCGTCGCAGGCGGCTACGGTGCCGTTTAAGCACAACAAAATAAAAATCATATTCAAAGTAAAAGTAAAAAAAGAGAGAGGTGGCCTGGCAGGCAAAAGCTCTATTTCCCTTTTTTTATGTAAAGAAAAAGCGCCAACGCCAATAACGAGGGTTAAGCTTAAATACAAATACATAGTTGAAACATTTATTACTGTGTGGACCATGGGCGTTGCCCCATATTCATATTCAACCGGACTTAAAGTGAAATACAAGTTTTTATAAAAATCATAATCATATGGACTTTTTCTTACTATATGAAATCCACACTTTGACACCTAAGATTCCGTAACGAGTAGATACTTTCGCAGGAGCATAATCTATTTTCTGGTTAAATACATTACGAGATGTTTTTCCATACTTTCCGCATTCAGTTCTAGCTATTTCTGCGCCTTTTGATCGACCTGAACAACATATACGGATCCCCTCAACCCCTTTTTTCATTACTAATGGAATATCCTTCACTATTTTACTAAAAATGGAACGAAATGATCTTGTTTTGTTTCTCAGTTGAAAAGAGATGTCTTGAGCAATCGGAGAAGCACTTTGATAAACAGATTTGATCTTGACCGACTCAATTAAGGTATTAGTGTTTGTTCTATTAGACAACAAAGATCGCATTTTTTTCACTTCGTTCAAATAAGAGTTGTACCCGCACGGAATTTGTCTGTTTCTCAGTATGATCTCTATCATCATCTCTATTCCCCTTATCAATTCTCCTATCCTATCTAGGTCTATGAATTTCTCTATCAATTCCATTACCTTATCCTTACCCATGAGGTTCCAACATTTGATCCTTAATTGACCTAGGAGTTGTTCCCGGGCATCCTCAAAAAAAAGGTTATTATACATCCCAACCCCATCCCTTGGAAAGAAAAAGGTAGCACCGAAAAAAGGAAAGAGCGGGATGGTGGTTTTTGTTGTTCCCGCGAAGCGAAGATCATTCGCTTGGCGAATGAAGCGGGTCAACCTCTTTTTGGCTTCGGCCAAACACTTTTTATCGCTGGTCGAGCTTTCTACAAACAAAGCGATGCGAGAACGTATTCTCTTATCTAAGCTTCTTCCCTGTGCATTCGCTCCTCCCATCGTAGATGGTTCAGCCACGCCCGGTGCCACGAAATGATTGAGAACTACGACGGGGTCGAAATGCATTTGGTTCTTTGTATTCAATAAGTATTGCATGACCGAATAATTGAAGGAGGGGCGCACTGCAGGGAGGGTCCTTTTAAGTAGATGACTCGTCGAGCCGTCGGAGCGGGACTTCTTTGGCAAAAAGAACTTGAATAACTTAGTTTTTCTGAAGGGGTCGTCATTTTCTATCAGGAACGCTATGCCATTTACAACCCCGGCGTATTTCGGATGCTTGAAGGCCCTGCTGACCCGAAGTGATTTAGAAAGATTCTTCTTTATCGATGGTGATCGGTCATGGTATCCATAGCGTTGCTTCTTTTTCGGCCAAATCCTAATTTCGTTTTGCTTCTCCCGGTCGTCGAGCCTGATCGACTCGACTCTTTTCCCGGACCCCCGGCCTCTCACTTCGTTTCGTTCTTCTTCTGTATCGCCGCTTGAATGAAGACACCCGATCGGCCCGACTTTCCCAAATGCCCACCACCGGCCCTTCTCCTTTCCGGGTCTGGATTTTTCGCGTCGTTTCAGTCGTCGTGGTCGACGGGGAAGAAAGAAATGAATGAATGTTCTTTTGGGAAAATGTAGAATAATACACGTACCGAGACGAAAGCCAAAAGTAAGTCTCGTAGGTGGACGTATGGAACCGAAATAAGACCTCAGATTGACATCTTGATACACTAATTTACCATAATAATAATCACTAAACCAACTTGAATCTGAACTACGATTAAGATCAAGTCTTACCGAAATCGGATTTCCTTTTCGTGCCATATGCGCTTAGACTTTACTTTACCCCTTTTTATTCCCGGTCCAATATTTGTTCTCGAAAGTCTTCGTTTTCGTTGCTCTAAGGTACACCCGAGCACCTTTTGGTGATGCGATGGTTTGATCCTCACTTGAAGCCTTCAAACAAAGAAAGCACTTTTTCACTACTATATATACTAAAATTAGTTCATATACGAGATTTCTGTTCCATTCCTGCCGACACTAACTATATATAAGACCACTATAGTATGATGGACTAGGCGTCCCCAACTGCTACTGTTTTTGACTTCCCAAAAAAGGTCTTTGGCAATCTCAATCCTATTCTTCTGCTTCTCCGTTTGGATACATGGTAACATGTCCCCGCAAGGGAAAGGATGATGGGCGAACTCTTTCGAGCGGGGGTAACATTCCGGTCTTAAGCAAAGCCGTCCTGCCTGTACTGTTCAGTCAGTTGCATATTGGTAAGCATGATTGTAGAAATACAAATAGGCGAAGGATACTATACTAGCCAGACCGAACGGAGGGTTATATAACTCAAGTCTACTGCGGGCACGGGACGGAAGGATTATAGAATACTCCACTTACTGGTGGGACTTGCGAGGGGCGTGCCTGTCGATCCGGATGGCTGGCTGGTCAGGCCGAGCCAACGGTGCAACTCGATGATTTGTGGTCTTGGGACTGGAGTTCCTTCGCAGGGCGAGGGCAGTGCCCCCATCCCGCCTGAATTCCTTTTGCATTATGGATGACAAGGCGCCTTGTATGTGCCGGTTGTGAAGGCAAAGTAGGAGCTAGTATAATGGTTTCCGCCATGCTGCTGAAGAAAGGCTTGCGCAAGGGCCAGGAGACGTATCTGTCTGCCTTGGTGGTACAGGGGGGTCCGAGCCATAAGCTCTAAGGGGAAGAAGGGTGAGGTTAATAAATGTTCCAGCTAGGAATCTCTGTGGTGAAGATGTTTTCAAACTAGTGGAAAAATGTTTTGATCATGGGCACATTCCTGATGGTCTTGGCAGCACACTGATTACCTTGGTGCCTAAAGTGCAGAACCCCCTCTCTATGGCCCAATTCAGACCAATTTCCCTGTGTAACACCATCTACAAATGTATCACCAAAATCATTGTCAACAGACTGAGGCCTCCGATGGGTAAACTAGTTAGCCCCTGCCAAGCAAGCTTTATTCCTGGAAGGCAAATCACTTACAATATTGTCATTGCCCAGGAGGTTCTCCGCACTTTCAGAAGAACCAAAGGTCGAAGAGGATTCATGGCTTGGAAGATAGATCTTGCCAAAGCCTATGACAGATTAAAATGGAGCTTCATTATCACTTGTTTGAAGGATATTCGAATCTCTGGGAAACTTTTGCGCTTAATTGAAGACCTCTGTTGACTTCCAAATCATTCTAAATAAGGAATTTACTGAGAAATTTAAGCCTGCTAGGGGTGTCAGACAGGGTGACCCCCTGTCCCCTTATTTGTTCCTGCTATGTGTTGAAAAACTCTCTCAGTTGATTCAAGCTGCTGTGAATTGTGGAAAGTGGAAACCTGTTAAGGTATCTAGGAGGGGCCCTGCTATTTCTCACCTCTTTTTTGCTGATGACATAATTCTTTTTGCAGAAGCCTCTAGGAAACAGAAATTGTGCTGAACTGCCTTGAGACCTTCTGTGAAGCCTCTGGGCAGAAAATTTGTTTTGAGAAATCCCTTTTTTTGTGTTCTCCCAACACCCATTCTGACATTGCTACTAATATAAGCTTGATCTGTGGGTCCCCTCTCGCTAAGGACCTTGGCAAGTACCTTGGTGTCCCCTTAATTCACTCCAGAATTACCAAGAGTACTTACAGGGAAATTGTTGAAAAGGTGCAAAGTAAACTTGCCTCTTGGAAGGCCAAATCCTTATCTTTAGCTGGTCGTGCAACCCTGATACAGTCTGTTACATCTGCTATTCCCATCTATGCCATGCAGACAGTCAAATTGCCAGCAAGTGTGTGCAAGAAGGTGGATCAACTGAATAAAAGATTCTTATGGGGAGGTTCTGCGGATAAAGCCAAGGTGCACCTAGTTAAATGGAGCCAGGTTTGTTGTCCCAAAGTCAATGGGGCCTAGGCCTGAAACAAATGAATGCTATGAACTCGGCCCTTCTTGCCAAAGCCAGTTGGAGAATGATTCAAAGGGATGAGGGCTTATGGGCTAAGACTTTCTCTGAAATAAATTTGAAAGATGTTGCCTTGATCCCCAATACTCAGATAAATGAGGAGGAAAAAGTTGCTTATTTTCTTTTCTATCCGATGGCCAATGGAATGTTAACAAGCTGAGAGAGGTGCTACCTAATGATATTGTGGAAGAGATTATTGGGATCCCTGCTGGACTTATTGATTCTGATGATGATAGATACATCTGGCAGGGTTCGACTAATGGAACCTTCTCTGTTAAAACTGCTTACAACCTTGCAGCCTCCCTTGATGTACAAACTGACTGGGAGGGAAGCTTCCTATGGAAAATACAACTCCCACCCAGGGTGAAAGCTTTCTTCTGGTTGTTGGGGCAGAATAAGCTGCTTACAAATGCTCAGAGGTTTAGAAGATCGATGACCAATGACCYTACTTGCAGTCACTGTGGATGCACCTGGGAAGACARTATTCACTGCATGAGGGGYTGTACTAGGGCCAAATCTCTTTTGGATGGTCTTGGCATCCCTCYTTGGTCAACTCCTTTAATTTGCCCTTAATGGCTCAARGTCAATCTATCTTCCAACCAAAAAACCAGGTTTCATTTGTGTTGGGGTCAAGTTTTTGGTTTATGTTGCTGGTTCCTGTGGAGGTGGAKAAATCTTGAAATTTTTGACCCRGATCAACCTCCCCAGATYTGCATTTGGAACTATGCCAGGGAATGGCGACTGGCCACTACATCCTTGCATTCTAAACCAGCTCGAGTTGAAGCTTATCTAGCTTGGGATCCCCCCCCCCCACCAAASTGGATTAAGGTGAATATTGATGGTTGCATGAAGGGTCCCAGCGGATCTATTGGTGCTGGTGGTCTCTTGAGAGATAATAATGGGAACTGGATTTCTGGGTTCACTGCCAACCTTGGGAAGGGCAAAATTATAGCTGCAGAACTTTGGGGCCTTTTTTTTGGATTACGCTTGGCTTGGATGAGAGGTTTTAGATCTGTTGAGGTGGAGGTGGATTCTGCTACTGTTGTGACTCTTGTTAATCAGCAGGATAATTCTCTCCATCCTCTCCACACCCTGATCCGTGGCTGCCAAGCTTACTTGAAGATGGACTGGCATTGCAAGCTCTCCCATATCTATAGGGAGAAGAACTTCTCTGCAGACTACTTGGCAAGCATTGGATTGACTTATGACCTGGGTTATTTTGAATCGCAAAGTCCTCCTCCTGGTTGTATTCCTTTTCTGTTTGAAGACTCTCTTGGGTATGCTCGACCCAGAGAGGTAATTAGATAGTTTCTTTTTTGTTTTGGGCCATTCGGCCCCCCAAAAAAAGAAATGTTCCAGCTACCTTTGTTTGCATATGGATTCGCATGGATTTCGCGGAACTAGAGAAAGATACTGCCTCTAGAGATGAGATTCCAAAGATTCGATCCGAAGCTCTCTCTATCGACTCCTCCTTCCCCGGCATAGAAGATCAGATCAACGAGTTCTGGTGTAAGCCCTTCCTTCTTCCCTAATCCAAGCAACGGCAATACAAGGCAGAGTACCGCCTAGCTTCGGATGCTAGTTCAGAACTTTTGATAGAAGGTTTCCCGGTTGCATTGGTTAGTAGATCCGGGGGGTGTTGATTCATTCTGCCTCTCTCCAGTTGCCGGCTGGTTTGGGTCTAGGCAGAGAAAGACAGATTTACAGTTCTGCGCCCAAAGAGAGAGATTAACTACGGAGACTAAGCTGCCTCCTCACCGCGAGGATTTGATCCATCTTTCATACTGACACCCGTTTACTAAACTACTTGAGCCCGCACCGATGTTCGTTCATCACAGTGATCCGGGATCAGAAAAGGTTTGGAAGACATAATGCTTCCTCTGCTCGTCATTGATCGAATGAACTGCTATTCCTGAACGTGGATGCATGGGTTAGCCATGTTCCATTGTCGCCTGAAGGGCCTAAAAAAAGAGCTAGAACAGGAGTTTAGTGGTCCTGTAATAGGGTTGGGTTGGTTGGGCGGAGCTCCCGGACGCCGACCCGCCCCGCACGCTGCCGATCGGGGAGTGGATGAAAGATGAGTTAAACTGATGTTAAGAGAAGAAAAACAAATATAAAAATGTTTATGGTATCGCGCGAAGCGCGGGCGAGGAATCCTCCTTATTTTCCGGATATGTTGGACCCTTGCTCTCAGAAGAATGACAGGACTAGAGTAAAGAACGTAAGTGAAGTGCATAGAATTCAGTGCGGTGACGTGAAGAAAGGGAAGGGACTATCCCTATCGGCCAATGATAATCAAAGGCACTCAGCTAGAGCGGCAAGCCAACCAACAGAGAACACATAACTGAAGAGTAAGAGTGTCGGGGTCAACAACTCCTCTACCTAGCCTGTACTAAACTTAATTTTTGTCGAAGTCAAAGTGCTGCCAGCAAGCTCTATGCTTAGCTTCAGGTAGATAGAGCCGTTCCCCCACGTGCATCGGGTCACTTCTCCTAAAGTGTCCTCCCCCCTCACGTTCCCAAAACGATCGAGTACCTCCATTCTCGGAGAGGTAAGAAAGTCTCGGAGGCGAGTGGGTAGGTGTTCAGTGAAGACGAGGTGACGGACTAAGCGGGACTCTTGATCAATAGACCGCTCATGGCTCAGATCCTTATTTATAAATTAAGGATAAGGAGAAGATAGTTACAGTAAAAAATTTAAGAAAATGTGGGCGAGCATAAGCCGCAGTGACCGACTGACCCAATGGCTTATGCTCGCCCGAAATATCGTAGAAGAAGTTGTATTTATGTTGTTTTTCAAAACAACTTCCGGCAACACCCTCTGTCGCCGTTACAGAAAGGCTCCCTTCCCTTTTTGCAAAGAAAGGTCGAAGACGCAGGCATCAACGAATGCAAACAGGTGGAACGCCCACGGCTTCGAGATAAGGAGTTCAAAATTAAATTCCGTGTAGTCAGGTGCGCGTGCTAGACACTTTAAGATAATATGTTAGTCTTGTGTGCGATAGGATGTCCTGTGCCCGAGACGCACAAGGTATACTGATTTCTGAAAGGCCTAGGCCCAAACTAACAGACTTTCGTCATCACCATCATGGCAAAACATCTGATACCCTCTCTCAAGGAGATTATTCCCCAATTTCCGAGTAACAAACTCCTTTTTCAGTCCTACTCTCCTCGTTCTCTTGAGATAGCATGCCAACCGAAGAGGATCCTCGGGCAAGCATAATGGACGAGTCGCAGCCCTCAACAGGTTCATATCCAGATCATCAGACAAGTGTCGACCTCTTTTTCAGCTCCTGAAGAAGAATACCACATTTGAGTGGACGTCTGACTGCGAAGAAGCCTTTCAACCCCTCAAAAAAGATCCCGGTAAGCCTCCTATCATATCCACGCCGGTCCCCCACGAGGTCCTAGGTCTGTACCTAGCAGCAACAGAGTCCTCAATTAGCTCTGTCCTATTCCGCTGGGATGGGGGACAGGAGAAGCCGGTCTACTTCACCAGTAAGACCTTATTGGACACAGAGATGAGGTACTCTAAGGTCGAGAAAGTTGCACAAGGATACAGTCAAGAGTTAGGTCTGGACTATGAGGAGACCAGTTGTTAGGCACACAACTGCGAGGCTTATCTTGGCTTTAGCTGCTACAAATGGTTGGAAGCTTAGACAGTTAGATGTTAAAAACCGTGGAGAATGAAAAGAAGAAGTCTACATGAGGCAGCCTCAGGTTTTTGAGGATAGTGAACATCCTAATTTTGTTTGTAAGCTTCAAAAGTCCTTATCTATATGGACTTAAACAGGACCCAAGGGCGTGGAGAAGTTCACAGGCTTGAACTTTAGGATTCAAGGTTTACCATCTTAGCTTAAACACTCACATGAAGCTATAGGGGTTCTATTACTGTATGTTGATGACATTATAATTACTGGTTCTGATGAGAAGATTCCACAATCTGTTATCAGTGACTTGGGTGAAGTCTTTGAGATGAAAGACAGGGGTGCCCCCACTTAGGGTTGCGGATTTCTTATATTATAAGAAAGAAGGTAGCACCTTTGTGAATCAAGGAAAATATGCCCAGGACATCGTTGCGAGTGCAAACATGTCATCCACCTTCACTCCTCCTTCGTCGGCGCCTTCGTAACCTACATTACTCACTTCGTTCGCAACTCTCCTTTGTAGCCGTCGGTGCGTCGCCTTACTCACCACCTCCTTCGTCGGTGCCTAGGGCCAATTTCTATCAATGCCTTCCCTACGGCCGTGTCGCATTCTGCAACAATTCTATTCTACCTACGCGTAAAATTTATCATGGGCATTTTAGGTCAGAAAAGGGTGTCCGGTCCGACACAATTCTAGTTTACCTACGTGCGAAACGACACTTTCTTGTTTTGCTTCTTTACTCCATAGAATGGACAGACATACTGATTGAATTGGGGCTACAGAAGATACCATGACCGATTGGCCTTGTTTTTCCATGTTCAGCTCGGCCCCCTCCTCCACATCCACGGAACTCCCGCTTGAACATAACCGCTGCGTAACCTTTACTTAATAGCTTTTATTTCATAACCTAGGCTCATATTTACCCACTTTCGGCAATACGAATCATAATCGATGGTGAGAAGTGGAACACCTCCTTCAGACCAACTACAGAGTAAGCTTCTACCGCGCCCAATAAGGGCGGCTTATCCCGGTTCTGGTTCCCTCCGTGCGTGTATCCATCCTTTGATCTCATCTGTATATCATTTCTAGTACTACCTTGTGCTATTTTTAGGCTCCACTGAGTCAGCTCGTCCACTTTATGTTATAGTTGCAAGCTACCTATTATCGTCGATCAGCAACCTTCTCTCACAGTGGCTTAATGAGAATTTTGTATGATAATTGTGTGACGCCATGGCTTCGCCTTTGACGCTTTCGTCTTGTTGTTTGGTACAGTAATAAGCAGATCTGCGAAACCTCTTACCCGGATCTTACCATTTGCCTTCCTGTTGAGGTTGAATTACGTGGTATAAGCAAGCGAAGCTTCGCTTGTAGTCCCCATCTGTTCCCAATAACTAGCTCAGTTGCAGCAGAGGGCATAGCGGTTCTAAAAGAAGCTATTGAGTTGGCTTCTTGATTGAGTTGGCTTCTTGAAAGAGATGATGGAAGCAGAATAAAGTGATAGGCGGAGTCAGATATTCGACTGGAAGCCTCATACCGATATGAGATTTATACTCTAATATTCAATTTCGTGTATGGGGCATGCACTTGTTCCACTTTCACGTTGGTCAAGCTACTATAGCGGAATGTAACCTCAAGAATCCACTCTTTTTTTTAATGAAATGCTTTTTTTCTCAATTTACCGTCCTTTTCAATAGACGTCCAGTTAAGATTCCGGCTGGACGAAAGCATAAATTATATAGAAAGTATGCCCTATGCTTCGTGAATAAACCTAGGTAAAAGCGAAGTTGTCCATGTCAGGGCAGTGGGAATACATAGTTGGAGCTACGAGTTCCAATCGATTAATAAGACAACCGACTTCGATCAAAAAAATGAAAGCTAGCCGAACCAAAGATGTTGCAGGTTACCAAACCATTAAATCTGAGTGAATCGAGGCGGCGTAGACATTAAATCAAAAGTCTAGTGAGAGCGCATCGGAGAGTGAGAGTGATGAAGAAGATTTAGGCCTCAAGTTCAGACGGATGAATCGAGTATGCCAGAGAATACAAAGTGTCGGGAGAGGTTATGAAATAGACGAATTCGTGGGGAGATAACATGTTATCTGAGAATGCGTCGTTGTGAATAGTAAGTGCTCGGGGATGCTTTCTATCAGAGAATGCAAATAGAATAACCAACCCACTTTTGCTGATAAAGATTCACAAGAAAGTCAAGTTATTCCTCCTCTTCCCCAATCACCATCCGAGTAAACTCTTCGGGAGACCAGTTTGATGGCAAGCCCGCCCCTATTTCCTTCATCTTATCTTGAAAGAAACTCGAAATATTATTAAAGGTTTCACTCTGAAAGTCTCGAGAAGAAGCATCCGAAGAAGAACCCTCGGAACCATGTGGGCAGCTCTGTGAACAACTCCTCTCTGAGGGAGAAGATTCAGAGAAGGAAATTTGAATCCAATCGTCAGGATCAAAATATGTGGGTTGCTCGGGATGCAATTCTGATCCATATTGATAGATCGCGAGTTGCCGTCTCATTTTTATTTTTTTTTAATTCTTCTCTGTCTGCTTTGGTCACAGTTTTTGGGGTGAATAATGCGGAACTGAAGTCTTGTTTTACGCGAAACTTCTTCGGCGTTTTGAAATTCGAGGCGTGTTTCGCCATAACTGAATGGGATATTCTATTTGGGGTTTCTTCCCAGAAAATATATATATACAAAAGTCCCGAAAGCTGCAATCAGAGCTGCAGTCGGAGCTAGAGACGAGGAGCTAAGCGTCTAGGATGACTCACACCGTCAGTGTTCAGTCATCACGTATGATATTTCAACCTGGCTGTTCCTGATTGAGTTCTTTATTCATATTATATATTAAATTTTCTAGGATATCCGGTTTCGCCGTTGAAGGACCTGTTCTAGTGTTGCAAGCTAGGTCAAGTAATCAAGCTAGGTTCAGTCTTTCAGAATCCCTCTCTCCTCCAGTGAGAAAGAAAGTAAAGTCAAGAGGGAGAGCCGAGACTCGAAGAAAGCTTGGAGTGGAAGAAGGGCGTTATCGGATTTGAAGCGCTGAGTTACTTAAGCAATTCTTGTTATTGTTATTCTATCTTAGAAGTAGTGCCTATATTGTTTTGTCTTTCTTTTTCCTTTTCTTGCTGGGTTTCAGCGAGCAGCCGCGATCCCTTCCTGAGCGGCCCTCTCATTCTTGCAGTTGTTAAGGTTAAGGCCCTTCCACTATTAAACCGAGTCTTGCAGTTCTCTTTTACGGAAAAGCCATCGTATACACACGGAACACTAACCTTATCTCGAAGAAAAAAGGGCTTTCCTTTTATCAATCCCTATTCCTGACTAAAGATAGGGAGAATAGAATAAGGTACGACCTAATTCTAATTACTTACAATCAATATTTCTTTCTTTGTTGTTCAATGAATTCATGTCTCTTCTTTTTTGGCTGCTCCCACGACAAGTTTTTTCGGTATTTACATAATAAAACTTATCGTAGTGGCACTCTTCGGTCCGTTAAACCAACTCCAACCAAAAGTTGGCCCTTAACCAAAGACGAGATTGCACAACTTCAACATTCAATCGTACAGCGCTGCCCATTAAAGGTAGCGGACAGCGACGCTGACGGATTAAGTCATAACATCTGAGCATCAGACCATATTTGTGAAACTTACTTAAAAGGTCTTTCCGATCAGGACGTAGACAAACCGCAGGTGGATCTAATAGTTGTTCCAAAGGTAAAGTGAAATCACAACAGGCTTCCTCATACCACCGGACATATCGTACGAGAGATTCCACCCAATATCTGAGCATGACTCTCTCCACGTAGAAGTCCCCTTCTTCAGTGAGCTTACGCTCCAAATCATCCCGCACAGACAACAAATACTTGTCATCTGGACGACACGACTCCAAAAGAAAATACCGCACCATACCAAGGTGATAGCAATTAACTACTAACCCATCTGGAAAACCTAACCAGATAGGAAACGGTAGTGGTATGATTCCACCAGGCGGGAAGGCCACAAAAACGTGCCTATACCAGTGTAGGTTATATTGAGGTTTTTATTCCTTAGCCGAAGCTTGAACAAACAACTTGACTTGCCCAATCAAAGGAGTTTGCAAGCTGAGGCAAAAATGGCCGATAGTTTGGTGTTCTATTGAAGACAAGATTCTTTCTTGCCATCCAAATAAACCAGAAAAGAAAGAAAAGAAGTCAAGTTCAGTGGGCCGAATCGAAGTCTTCCTCCTCACGCTTTCTACTAGGTTAACAGCTTCTGCCTATAGGCCCGTCTTTGCGTTTAGGCTGGATACATTCCTTTCAAAGCGTGATAAAATCATTGATTTAAAGGTAGTTTACTTGCTTAGTGCTTGCGCTAAGGGCTTATAGAAAGAATTTACCTTGGTATGACCTTATCTTCTCCATTTCTTGGTGCAACCTCTCTCTTTTCTTCGGCATAGCGACCCTATTCTCCATTGAGTGTTTCGTACTTCCTGAACCCGCACTTGCGACTTCTTCAAAGTGATTGTATTCGGCGGCATAATTGTATTTTTAACGACTTTATCACTTAAAAGATTGGATTTTCGCCCAGAAGCGGTTAATGCACGAGGAGATAACGGATTTTTGGATCCACGATTTAGCTTTCATTTAAGGATTTCTTGTCATGTCATCAAAAAGGCATGATTCTCTTTCTTGGTAATAGGTGGAAGTCTTCTTTTTCCGTAACCTGAATGGATTGGTACGGTATTCAACCTAAACAGGAGTGGAATGGTAACAGCAATGGCGTTAAATGAATGCTAACATTGGGCGGGCCGCCAATAGGCTGAGGTGTAAGCCCTTTATTGGAGCCTGGCCCTGCAGCTCAACCTGGGAAGTGCGGATAATCAAGGTAGAAACCTCGCTGTCAACTGGATGTTTGGGACCCCTAGCCCTCGGAGAGGATAAAGAGTAGAGTTGTTTTGCCTTTGACTCATTAGCATGAAAGAGTCTGTTCCCACGTAACTTCAACAAGTTTCATTCTTACTCAAAGACCGAGCTGGGAATAGAAGAAGAAGCCTATAATTCTAATTACCCAGATCAGTTTCAAACTATACTCTAATAGCTCTAGCTTAGCGTAGGGAAAGACGCTAAATTACTAGCGGCAACAAGCACCCTTAACGTTTAGGCACGGAAGCAGAAGCCTGAAATAGATATTTTTTCTTCCCCCCTTTGACCTTAACCGATTTTTTTATTTCTACTAAGCTTCTCATAGGAGGACTCTTTTATTTAGAGCTACTGGAAAAAGGTACGTAAGTACGTCCCTATTCAACCTCTTGGGAAACTTCATTCGGAATTTGCGGGGTAGGGACAGTTTCACTCAGCTGAGACCAAGAGCTTCTTCTCTTTCATATGCTACATCGGCCACATCCTTTGAAGAATCCGAAGATGAATCTGGTAACCTTGCATCCGAAGTAGCGATTCCCTTCCTCGCTCAGGAAAGTAAGAAGGAAAGGCATAAAGCAAGTACTGCGAACCACGAGATTAGACAGTTGTGATTGCGCTTTCACCCATGATGCTTTGGGCTAGGATGCTAAAGAGATGGCTATGAGAGGGTGCCTGTAGTAGCTTGACAGTAGGAAGAGTCTAAAGGCCTAACCGCAGCTATTGAATCAACTATTCTTATTCAAGCTTTCTTGACGTCTTTCTACGCGGAAAGCTATAGATTCATAGATCGGTCGTTCCAGATGTGATGTTGCAAGCCGCCGATCAACGCAACCAATATCTGACGCGAGGCCTTTATACGATTACGATAAAGATCGAGTCGATTAGTCAGCTTTGCCTTGTTGATAGGCTAAAGCATAGCAGCTCGAGCCCAAAAGCTCTAACCTCTACATATCGCCCACTTCCTTGACTTGCTCAGCGGCCAAACAGGCTCGAGAGAAAGCGCTCCAATCCGCCTCAACACGTCACACCGCCTTTGGTGGGTGCCTTCGTTATCCTATTGTGTTTCTCCCTCTGTATTATGCTTTTGCTTGCATCTGTTCTTTCTATCTCTTTCAGATGATGTATTTTTACCAGTTGCATAGCTAAAAATGCACTTTATCAATAGGGTAATCGAGCTTCGTCAATAGGGGTTCATCGCGAGGGTGAGGTTCTGAGCGCAGCGAAGAAGTGAAGAAAGGTTCCGCTGGGTGTCTGTTGCTTCATTGGCTGTCCCTACCCACTCTTTTATTTAGGTTCAATAGCCTTCAAGTTAGTTGCATCGGATGGTCCTTCTGAACCTTGATCGCGGAATCAGATTGCCTAGATGAATATGGTGAACAGAAAGGGAGTTCAAAACCTTCAAGCTTAGAAAATGAAAACCAAAAGCAACAAAACTCATAACAAAACCTTCGAGCCCTCTTCTCTATCGATTCAAGCCACTTCGCTCCTGGGATTGATGCGAGGGTAATAGCTGTATTTGGAGCTGTGCCTGACATTCAACATCGTCGTAATGGCGCCCCTTTGGTAAGATAAACTTTGTTTCGGGCATGAGCCCTAGTACCTTTGCCTCTCTTGCCCTTGCGGTGAGTGGTCGAAGGCTGTGGAGTTGTTTAATCAATTTCTAGCCCCTTGGGCTTTTCTTCGGCCTTGGGCTTCTCGGGCCCTTTATCGCGACCTGGTGCCGAGATCACCTCTTCTTCTGAACTAGAGTCGTCACCCGAGGCCGGGTCATAAAGCTTGGAATCCGCACAGTAAGCTTCGACCCAGGCTTCCGATCTGCGAAGACTGTTTGTACTTTTTGTCCTCGTCGACATATTTGAAGCATTGATGGAGGGTGGACGGAACAACAAAGTTCCCCTGAATCCAAGGCCTTCCCAGCAGTAGATTGTAGGACGTGTCGTTATCAATCACATAACACGTGATTTCAGACTTCAAGTCTGCCAACTGACACTTAAGGCGAATCTTACCAATCGCTCTTTTGGAGTCCGCATTGTATCCTTGGATGGTCATCTTAGTGTGACTTAATTTACTGGTAGGGATTCCCAGGTGAGCTAGAGCACGAAGAGGCCTTCTATTTATGGCGGACCCCGGGTCTATCTGCACTCATGGTTACTCGGCCTCCCCAATGTACCCGGATATGCTCGCGTTGTTTCAATAAAAACAGCTAATTTCGATTACCGCTTGAGGGCTTTACTCACTCTGCAGAACATATAATTGAAAAAGAGTTTCCAACATTCCGGCAACCCCACGGAAGATGCCCCTGTTGGCTGGCTATTATTAGTATAGCTTTGAAACGGCTATAACAACATACTTACATTAAACTTAAACCACTCATGAAAAAGAAAGCTCGGCTTCAGTGACTTAATCCTATGGTTTAGCTACTTCTGGTCCTAGCGAAAGTCTTTTTTTACTCGAGGTACTTAGTGTTATTGGATGCCCGGATTGTACATTGGGGAAGACATTCTAACACTCTAACATAATAATAAGAAAGTAAACTCCCTATGGTCGAGCAAGTAAACTACCTAACATCTCTTTTTCATAAAGCATTGGAATAGGGACGGGAGAAGCAAAATGTCAGCTTATTATAAAGAGTCTTTCATTGTTGTCGAAAATCGCGAAAAGTGGATTACTATTGGCGAAGCGCCGTGAATCGCAAAGACTTGATTTGGCGTTCGAGGCCTCTCCAATTTATTTGAGAAGTAGAGACATTGGTAAGAGAATGAGTATTCATACATCTCCTCAGAGGCAGCGTTCGGCGGCTTCTTTGTCTTAATCTAAGCCTCGGGTGCATCTTGACCAACCAATGCCAAACAGGAGGGCTAGGCTTGGCCCACCATTTCACAGGGTTGATGCCACAAAATGAGTATTGTTGGCGTGAATCACAAAGTCTTTTGCCCTTCGCACACATTTGTTGATTAGCCGACAATGTGCGAAAAGACTCAAATAAAGAAAAAAGGGTTGAATTTCCTCAGTAGCCCAAAGTATGCAGGAGCTCGCTCCAAAGAAGGAAGAAAAACAATAGCTCGGGAATTTATATCTCAAGAAGTCGGAATGCGAGAGTTGGGGCTCATTCGAAGCGTCTTCATACTCAACCGCCAGCGGCTAGCTTTTATGATTGTCTTTTTCCTCTATTTGATTGAATGGCTTTTCCTTTTAGTTAAGCAGGTTTGGAATTCCTTGCTCTATCATCTATAAAAAAGCGAGTAAGTAAGTAAACTGCCGCATCCCCAAGAGAGACGGACGAAGCCGCCAACCAATCGCTGTTAGCAGCTTCTGCTTGTTCATTCCTCGTAAGTGTAACGGACTCAGAGGCTGCGCATTGCCCTAAGAATCTTAAGTTTGATCTTTCTTATGAAGGGATTCGGCAGCAAAGACCCCTGCGATATCTTTCTGTATGGATTCCTTGCCTTTGAATCAAAGTCTATGTCCGATAGGGCCCGGGGTTTGGGTCACTTCGACTTCCCTTTTTCTACAGGTATTGGGGTCTTCCGATGAAGGCTCAAATCAGGTGATCACTTCCGGCGGTAGCTCAAATTGGAGAGGATTAGAGGTCTTCTCCCGCATTCCTCAAGAGAGAGGCGGGCAGCCGAAAATGCTGTTAGCTCAATGCCTCTTCTTTCTTCCTTCCTGCCTGTTGTTTCTTGCTCGGCGCTTGCCGCTTCTTCTTGTTTGTTGCTTTGCTTGCTCCTTCTTTCTGCGGGTAAGGAGCTCGGTGGGGAAGGAGAGTGAATGCAGCTGCCAGCTTAGCTTCTTTCGGTTGAACGAGTAGACTACCTTTCCTTTTAAGTCACGCGAGTAAACTTCCTAGCTTCTTGCTCTTGTGTTGTAGCTATTATCCTAGGTGATATGCCTGGTCACAAAGAACTCGCTCGTCGTAAGTGAGGCGAGCGCGGAGACTATTCTTCTTTCTTAAGATCTTTATTCTCGCTAGTCAGGAATTTCTTGACTTTTTATACGAAAACTGGTCCAATGGGGGAAAGCCGTAGTAACATATTTTTCTTGCTATGAAAAGAATGCCTTACCGGACGCTACACGTATGATCCAGCTCCCGGCGTTACATCCTTAGTTTCGTCGATAGAAAGAGGCATTCGCCGAGGAAGAAAAGAGTCTGTCTGGGGCAACCCTCGGGTGAGAAGTGAGAGTCGGTTTCATCACAAACAGATATTCGCGTATATAGAATAGAAATGGGAGCTGCTATTGCTATGTCATCTGCTGCTGTTAGCTCAAAAGGAGTGAAGTCAACAGAAGGAGAAGCTATTGAATCTTGTTTCAGAAGGGCTACTAGACTATAAAGAAGGGATCGATCCCAGACCGGGAATCCTGGATTCCTAGATGGCGAGAATCAGCCCTTTTTGGCGCTTTGGGCATAGCATAGATGTTGGTGAGAGAATGTATTTTAGAATACGAATTATCTATTTCTAAGTAAAGAAATCCAGCAGAAAAGCCGCTCCGGTCACTTTAGATTCCCTGATTATTGCTGAGGCTACGGCAGGCAAAGAGGTTTTATTGAAGGCTGCTGCTCTTGCGTTGACTGCATATGTGAATGTTTCAGATTACCTAAAGGAGTATGTGATGGAACAATTTCATTGCCTTGCGCTGGAAGTTGTGAGAAAGGGGCCCGGCCGGCAAGAAGAGATCCCTTCCGCCCTATTCAGAGATGGGGAGGAAGCGAAGCTACTTGTTGAAGCCTTGGGCTGAGAGAATCAATGGAAATAAATGTCTGTCGTTTTGACCAAATGGAGCGTTCTTTCAGAACTTCTTTTCTAAGAGAATACCAGGATCTTCTTCGATGGGCCCTAGTCCGACATTGGTGGGGAATAGAAGGAAGTTGACTAGTCGGTTGATAGTGAACCATCTCTCAAGAAACAATGCGGAATTTTCACAGCCTCTCAGGAGTTTTGGAACAGCTGCGGCGCCGTTTCTTCTTGATGAGCCTATTCGTGTCGCTTCAGAGAAAGCTTTGGCAGCTAAGGCTGTTCTGAAGGCTAAGGTTGGACGTTCTCTTCATCAATTCGAATCTCGAGACTCAAAAAGAGAGTAAGCAGAACCAAGTCAAGATGATACGGATCAACCCCTTGTACGAATTGTTGACTCCTTTCTTCGTACAAATTAGACCTAGCTCGTAGGCGAAAGATACCTTCCTTTGCAATACTCCTGTCGGCGGGATCCGCCAGTGCCCCCGTGTGTCAGGCCCTTTCCTCAAAGAGGTCGAGGGGTTCCTGTCCCATTCATACTACTGTTGGCTTATGTGGTATGTCTAGCGGATGGTGAATCCTACCCAGGATCGGAATTGGATATTTCCTCGGTTTCCGAGAAGTGTCTTAATGGGTATCCGACCGCCTTCTAGCATGTATGATGGCTATCGTGGCCTTCCGTTCCACCAGATATCATGATTATCCCTATTGCGCAGGTGCCTCTCTATTGGTTTCTTCAATTCCTCCTATTCACGTTGCTGCCATGGCCAGCACAGGATATTCCTCTAACTCGTTGTTCCCACGCGCGTGTCATCAGTGCAAATTTCGAAATCATCTTATGCATAACTCTTCACTCTGCTTGGGAAGTGTTCGGAGTAGCACGAATATCCTATGAAGGGGTCGATCGCTTCGCCAATGGGACAGCTAACTACGAAATGTCAGGAGTTAGGGGGGGGGGCTAGCGACTCCGAGGGAAGGGGTGAATAGACCACGAGCAGCACGCTTGCTTCGGAGGGGATCCGCAAGGCTTTAGCCCAAGACTTATTGGAAAGGTAATGAACTATGAGGCGGTGTTGACCCTGCAATAGCTCCCTACCTATACCGCTGCCGTTGCTTTATCAGATGCCGAGCCCACTAGTTCGATGCATCAAACCGCTACCTCTCCCACCCCTTCCTCCGATGCCGGCTATCGATCTGGAGAAGCTGCAGGAAATACAATTTTGAGTGCTGTCAGCTCATATAGATTTCCATCTGTACCTAGATTCGCCACTGGCTTCTCACTCGTGGCAAGGCTTTTGATCGTAAGTAGAAGCAGGGCCGGACGAGGCTAAGGCTAACTTCCCTCCCCCGACCAATCGGACGTCCGGGAGAGCGAGGCGTCGTGTATATTCATTCGATTCCGATCAGCAACTGAGTGAATCCGTCTCCATTGGCTAAAGTTCGCGAAGTAGAAGCAATGTTCATATGAAATTCTTCCGGGCATACGGAGATAAAATCATTTCTGGCGGTCGGGCAGAGATCTATTTTCTGTAGCGGGAGGAAAGCCCTTACTAGATAGGGCAATCCGAGGCATCGGTTTACGACATCGGCATAAAAGGGAAACGGGAAGGTTTGATAAAGGGTAGTAGGTGTAGGTCTTTCCAGCCGTATTCATTAATGCAATGGAACTCCAAAACTTGAAGAACTGGCCTTGGTTGTACCTTAATTACCTTGGTGCCCAAAGAATCCTCTTACTATGATGCAGTTTAGACCCATTAGTTGCACCCTTTAACAAGGTTATTACCAAGCCAGTGGTGAATCGTTTGAGGCCTTTGATGAAGAAGTTAATCAGCCCCCGCCAGGTAGGCATATAAGTGAGAATATTCTTATTGCTCAGGAGGTTTTTCGATACCAAAGGGTCTACCCACGACGCATCTCCCTAATTGCATCTCTACGCAAGGGCTGGTCGAGCCTTTATTCAATTCATTCAATTTCATTGGCCGGTGTAGCGTTGGTCCAACCTAATACTCATTTCGGATGTTCCCGCCCATTCCCTCCCTCTCTCGGTTGGGGAGAACGCTCCTCCCTCCTCTTTGTCTAGTTGGTCCCGCGAATTCATCCGCTTTCAGTGAATGAGCTCGGTTCCTACGATTGGAGATTCCACCGGGGATGATAACACAACAGATTGATTTCGCGACGGATAAGGGAATGGTTTCTCTGAGGGCTTCGTGCGCCATGCCCGTCCGAACGGATCGGTGATGGTAACAAGACCCCCAGGAGCGATGGTAATGGTCCATGGTTCCGTAAATTCCACTCGATCCTTCCCAAGATGATCAATAATGAGGATTTCGACCCCGAATAGATACACATCTACGCCCAGCCTCGGGAAAGCCCTTCTTAGGCCTTATTCAACGCTTGAATGCGCAAGGCCGAAACTCAAGGCGGGGCAGATAACCTTCTAACTGAGGCCAGGAGATATTCTATTTTTCGGATTTCGAGCTAGCTCCCAATCATGCCTTCCCAGATAAAGATGCATTCTGTGTTGTTCTGGTCCGGAAGAAGAGGCTTGGATCAGCAGAACTGGCATCTGTCCGCCGGATCGATAGCAGTGTGAGGGTGTTCGTAGATCAGAGCTCAGAAGATGATCGCCCGGAAAGTCTCTTTCGTCGAATTCACCTCTCCCACGCCCAATCCTAGACTAGAACAGGAACGAATCTTTCAATTGCAGTCGACCACAAGATAAAGAAGCCGATTGAAGCAAGCATTAGTAGTATCCCTTCCTTCGTTGTGGATCCTTCTCCCTTTCTTATTTATAATAACTCTTTGGCTACCAACTCAAAGAGTAAATAGTGGTAAGATATGGAGGTTTTTATCTCTCTTAGAGCTTTGAACTGACCGGCCTATGATCATTTAGGGAGAATTTATATATATAGCAGGTGCGCTTGTTTGTGTCCAATCCGGAGGTGATGACCGCCGGAAGGAAGGAGCTAGAAGCGAAAAAAAGTATACACGGGAGGTTTGGACTGCTTCATCTTGATTTTGAACATGGAATTTCCTCTTCTGAGGTAGCAGAAAGGCGAGAAAGACTAATCTTCGAATTCCGCTTGAAAACTAGTCCCGTCCTTGCTTTTCTAAGAAGTTACTATCCCCTCGGGCAAGCATAAGATAAGATTTGTATGAAAGAGATTTCGTTTCACCGTTTGACTCTGAAGCTTGATTTCACACTGACAGGTTTGAAGGAAATTTAATTCACTAACCCTTTCTTACTCCCAATACTTCATCACCTGCGACAGCAGGGACGGATACAGGTACTCGCTTACTTGATTGGCTCAAAACCTTACCGCCTGAAAATCGATATTTCGTAGCAGGATTAGAAGAGAAGGTAGTTTGGTGTTAAGGACCCACCCTCCAATTCATATTATTTATTCCCCCCAAGCCGGTTCATCTTTGCTTCCTTGCATGCCGCTTTGTTAACAACCGGCGAGACTCTCCTTCTCAAGCCAACCCCAGGTCGGGACGAGACTTTCTTTGAGCTACTAGGGAGCTACTTTCTACCCTAGATCTTCTCATTGCGTTCAAAGGAATGCTTAATCCCTCTACAACCGCCTAGAATTCGTGAAAAAATGACTTTATTCGCTTATCCAGTTTGCGTTCTACTCCAGCTTTCCTGGCTAACTACTAAGCTTTCCAGGTTCGCTACTCTAGTTGAACTCGGGTTTCCCTACAAAGTCTTTCTTAATTGGCCCTTACCTGCCCTGCCCGTACTATTACTAGATTGAGCACCAGAACCGAACTAAGGCTCGTTCCATTATAAATTTATCCTAAATTGAAAGCAATGCGGATTAGCACAGAAAGCCTGGCAGGAAGTATTTTATTTGAAGAATTGAACAAAACTCAAATTTCTGTAAATCATTAAAACGGGACTTTCTTTAAAGAAAAAAGGTCTCTAAGGCTGGTTCAAAGCCCTATTTTAGATAGGAAAAATCCCATTTAATTCGGGTTTTATATTCTGAAATTCCTTATCCCCACTGAGGGAAGTAGCTAACCTAACTTCATATGGATTAGTAAGGATCAACTGGGAATAAAACTCAACGTTGCGAGCTCCAAAAGTGATCCTGGAAGGCCCACGGGTAAGCAAAGATTCGAATTCGAGATTGGCAGAGAAACGGCCCGTGCGAGCACGAACCAAAGGAAGGTGCCAAGCCGAAGTGTACAAATCTCATAGGTCAATATCTGCTCAGTCTCTGTTAGCAGCTTCAGTAGGATTCAGGTCTTTTCTTTCTTTCCTGCGAGTGTTGAAGTGGGGAAGTCCGGATCAATCCGTCGAAAGAGAAGCCATCTCAGTCTAAATGGAAGTAGACCAAGTAGTTTCATAGGAAGAAATGTGAAAGTAGGGGCTGCTAAGCGCCCAGACCCAGAATTCATTGAAAATGGAGTTCTTGGTACCGGTCAAGCAGAAATAATATGAATAGCGAGCCAGCACTATATTTATAGATTGGAAAGAAGGGACTCTCCAAAGAGAGGCCCGAGCGGAATGAAGTTGTGCTAAATGAACGAGTTGTCCAAAATGCCCCTTGTTAGCTGTCGCAGGAAGTGGTGAGGGCTCAGGAAGTGAAGCAAGCTCGACCAAAGGACAAGTCTGTTCCTGCTTCGTCCTTCTATTCCCGATTGAAGAAAAGCTTAAATTTCTTCCACTCTCGCCACTGATTCTACTGAAAGTTAAGTCACAACTAAAATTGAATGAACTAATAATTCAATTGATTTGACTTCTTTCAATGAAAGTTTCCGGGATTCGCACCTACCATAAACTCCCAGTCGTGAACTTCCTTTACCTTTAAGGAGAGGAAGGGGAGTTCTCATTACACAGGATGGAGAATCAATAGAATAGACCTCTTCCCCCTATTGTCGACTCGGAACGAATGCTTGAATGCTCTGAGGTGAAGGAAAATGAAGCAAAGGCAAAAATCCTCAGAACGAAGAACGAAGTTAAGAAAAAGAGGTTAATGTTGAAATGGAATTGGCTGTTGCCGAAAAAGCCTTTTCTCCCGAAATTTTTTGCTAGCGGACCAGCATCCTTGAGCGGAAAGCTAGGGATCACCCATTCTTGTTAAACAGTCTTTTTATAAGCCTTCGAGAATGCGTTTTAAGTTAAGGCACGCTACGCCGGAAGTACGAGAATCCTAAAAGAATTCCTTCTGTTGCCAGAGAAGAGAGTAGACCGAAATGGTCTAGGGAAGCTAGGCTATGCTTGGTCACCAGAATGTAATATCAGGACAAGTCATGGTCTAAGTCCCTATCTTCCTGTTAGCAGAGGAAGTAAAGTTCTACTTTTTTTATATTGATCAGCAAAGCAGAATTACAAGATGTGGGAGAGAAAAATAAAGTAAGAAAGAAAGGGGAAGGAAAATTTGATTAGCTATAGAGAGCAGACATGATCAATAGTTACGATACGAACAGAGAAGGAACTGCAAATGGACAGAATCCGGTCTTATCACTTTCCTTCATTCCTGCTGCACATTCATATGTTGTTCTCAGATGTGGCACTTTCGGACCGGACTAGAAGCGGCTGCAGATGGACCATCATCCGATGTGGGACTTATGCCTTTCCGATCGGATTAATGAGACTCGGATGCTATCGACAATGAGTATACAGAATTTTCATTGTACAGCTGTCAAAAGCTAGAAGGGATAATAGGCGTAGATCTGAGTAAGCAATCCTCGCTAGGAAGACTAACATTAGCAGTCGTTAGGCCTCAAAGAAATCCCACAAAAAGTTATCTACGACTTCAATGATTTTTGTCCTAAAAAAGCATACTCTTTTAGGGAGATGACGCCCTCTCTTACTTCTATATATTAAAATTGCTTTCTTCCGGCTTAGCCGAACTACTTACCTCGGGTCAGGAGAGTCACCATTACCGCAGCTTTTACTCTGTTGGGTAGAAAGGACACGGGGATGAAAGTAAGAGTGATTGACCGGACTTCATTTCAAAGGAAAGTTCTTTAAATTCTGACTAGATAGACACCTACCTTCATTCCATACCAAAAAAGGTAGACAAGACTGCTCTATCGGTTAGGACTAGAACTCCAAGCTCCTAAACTTCTAACTCATAGCTTTACTTTAGGCACTCTAGCTATAAGCTTTTTTCTGCTATTGCATTTTAAAAGAGATTACCTTGGGACAGGAGATTATGCGTTTCCGTTAGCTTTTTGCCCAGTTGAAATAACAACTGCTCTTTCCTCCTGATCTGATGGATTGACCTCGCCAGCTCGCTTTTCAAACTCAAATCAAAGCTTTAATAAAAACGTACTTTTAAACCTATTAAAAACGAAAACGAAAGAAGCCCGCATCCCCACTTTTCTTTCCCACCTTCTCTCTTGGATGTTTCTCACTCTAGGAGTCAGCATCAGTTATAGAAGATCTTTCTTCTTTTAAGGACCCGGAACTCAACAGAATCAAGGATGGTAGCTGACTAGCACTCACAAGAAGGCACTGATGTGATGAGTTTCTTGATTTACTAGTCAAGAGATTCTCCGGAGGGCTATTACTAAAGATTCCAGAAGGAATTTCCTAATCACAAGTGGTACGGTCCCAATGAAAGTGTCTCTTAGCTGGTTTACAGGCTTCGGAAAAAGGAAGAAAATAACAAGCACTGTCATAACTCCAAGAGTGAATTGCCGTAACTGCTCAGGATGTTCTTTGTCGAGTTGGGCATTCATTGATTTAGGATTGGATTTTTTCCTTAATAACTTAGAGTGGCAGAGATTGCCGGGTTAATGCGTTAAAATATATGACTATGTTTATACGAAATTTAATAAAATTAAATAAAGGGTATCATAATCGGAAGAGTCTAATGCCTTCCTATCCTTAAGGGCAGTCCTTGCGGAAGTTGGTGCTTAGCTTAGCCGTCCAATCGTGAAGTGAAGTTATCATAAGCGGATTTAGGGCTGGCTTCTTCCTGAGCTCTAGTTCAGTTCCTCGGATTGAGATAGAGAGCCTACCGACCCCTTCCCTTACTCAATAGGACTGGCTATAGAAAAAGTTAATATAGATAAAGTAAGGTGTGAATGATTGTCTTGTCTAAGGCTGACCGTACCTAGTGCTTTGCTTAGTTAGTCGTTTACCTTTGCTTTGGAAAGCGGTTCGGAAGCAGCTCTTATAAAAGGGGCACTTACTTTCATTCCTGAAGGCTATCCTAATTTAGGCCTCTCCCTCAAAGGGTTCACCTCGTCATTAGGTAGAGACGCCAGCAGAATATTCAATCATGAACCTAGTCCGTTGGATATCTTTCCCAGTACAATCCAATCTGCCTCGATAGAACAGAGCCTACTATCCCCAAGCCCTTGTATAGTAGGCTACACCAAGCATAGCCTTGCCTATTGATGAGGTTTTTTCCTCACGGGGCAGGAAACCTATCCTAAACCATTGACGTCTAAAAGACAAGTTCTTTTGTCAAAAAAGGATCACACTCTGGCTAAGAGGAATTACTCCATTTCCCTTTCTTCTTGTTCTTGGGCAAATGTGCGTATTATCTATGATTGGTATCCCAATAGTCAAGATCTTATACCAACCTTTAGAAAGAGGAGTGAGAACGCTCGCCCATAGGACGAAACGAGCAGGTCGGGCAAAGGCTGATGCCAGCACTGGTCCTCCTACTTTACTATCCTAATCCGACCAGTTTTCAAGCTTTAACAAGCCTCTTTCTCTCCCCTGTTGAAGTAGCTTTTTTGTTATCTATTTTTATATATCTTTCCCCTTGCGATCCAATTAAAGTCTCCTTGCATGTAAGTTTCGTCCAGTTCCCTCTCAGCTCTTTCCCGTAAAAATGGATAATATTTTTTTGGGTAGTGTAGAATATAAAAATATAAGTATAGGCTTTCTTCCAATATAAACTCTCCGGGCAAGAGTAATATAAGGCAAGTAAGTTATAGGTGTAAAGCCAACAAGTCTCTTTTACACTTGAAAAGATGACTGACAATACCTATCCTTCGCCCTCTTCTTGTTCAGTAGAGTCATTTTCATCCCCCTTTACGCGAGTTATAGTGCCCTGTAATCGAGTTGGATTCCCTTTTTGTTCCATTCTTCCTATTGGCTGAGTAGTTTAAAGTGTAAATTGCAAACAAAATAGCTAACAAGTCAGTGTAAGAAAGAGAGTGAGTGGGATAATCAATAGAAAATATCCATTCATTCGGACTCCCAGTAAGAAAACGTATTCATATTGCTTTATATTGGGCCATAGCTAGCAACTCACCGTACCAAGCGCGTTCACCCCGGAAGGATACCCTTTGTCTATGTCAGCCAAACCAGATGGGACGAGACTAGTCCGGTCAAGAGATAGAAGATGATCATCTAGCTATAGCTCTTATTATCTTAGTTGCTTTTTAGTCTTCACATGAAAGGTGCTATTAACTAGAAATAAGATCAGTACAAGCAAGACTTTCATTTTCCTATTGTTATCCCAAGAGCACATTCTATTTGAGAATAGTTAGTAAGACTAATTCGAGTAAGCAAGTCCAGTGCTATCGGTTACAAGTGCCTCTTTCGCCGTCACCCATGGTACCAGTTCATATTTGGTTACCCGAAGCTCATATAGAGAATAGAACTTGAACGAGGCCTTCCCGACTTTACCGTCTCAAGCAAGCCTGAACGACCTTACTGTCTCAACCCTGACTGACGACTAGCTTTACTTGATAGAGTTGCCTTCCATGCCCGGTTAAGTTCGCCCTTAGGGGAAAAAGCCTTTCCTTGCCTTACCGGACAGTAAGAATTTAATTGCCTTGAAAACAAAACAGAAGTACTACTTTGGATACGCTATGATTCGCATCTCTCATTAAACTTTTATAATACAATCTATGTCCTACTCTTTTAGTTTTAGCTTTCTTCATTGAGTAAAAGGAAATTAGCCTTTCAAACAGAAGGCATATGATAGCTCATTCCCGGACTTATTTATATCGTAAGAGAGAGAGAGAACCTCCTATGCCCAAAGACTCCCATGCTTTCCGTTGGTCAACAACCAACCACAACTCACTATAATTCTTCACTACTCGTACAGGAAGGTAAGAAAAACTTGCTTTTCTGGAGGGAATCAAAATGACGTAAATCCCAATTTTATGACCCAGGAACAGATTTTGCTATTACAAGTAGAAATAGAATTACAACTCGAAAAGGAAAAGCAACTAGAAAAGGAAAAGCAACTAGAAAAGGAAAAGCTATTAAAATTACAACTCGAAAAGGAATTAAAAGTAGAAATAGAATTACAAGTAGAAAAGGAAAAGCTATTAAAATCGCTTGAGTCGCTGCCTTGTGAAAGAAAACATCATATGTAAGTAAGTAGCATCTCGAATAGAAATATCCCTTCCAAATATCTAATATAAAGTTAGATTTCTATTCAAAAATAATAAATAGAAATTGCGTAGCGTAAGAGAAGAAAATGCCCAAAAGTCCCATGTTTTTCTTGGTTGGAAAAGCCCAACCGGCGACTTCCGTCTTCCTGAATTGGGAGAGCAAGAACAAGTCCCTCTTCTTTTTTTGGGGGGGGGCGGAGCAGTTAAAGAATGAACCAACCCAAATGATTGTTCTAGAATGGCTATTCCTCACAATTGTTCCTTGTGATGCAGCGGAACCATGGCAATTAGGATTTCAAGACGCAGCAACACCTATGATGCAAGGAATAATGGACTTACATCACGATATCTTTTTCTTCCTCATTCTGATTTTGGTTTTCGTATCACGGATCTTGGTTCGCGCTTTATGGCATTTCCACTATAAAAAAAATCCAATCCCGCAAAGGATTGTTCATGGAACTACTATCGAGATTCTTCGGACCATATTTCCTAGTATCATCCTGATGTTCATTGCTATACCATCATTTGCTCTGTTATACTCAATGGACGAGGTAGTAGTAGATCCAGCCATTACTATCAAAGCTATTGGACATCAATGGTATCGGACTTACGAGTATTCAGACTATAACAGTTCCGATGAACAGTCACTCACTTTTGACAGTTATACGATTCCAGAAGATGATCTAGAATTGGGTCAATCACGTTTATTAGAAGTGGACAATAGAGTGGTTGTACCGGACAAAACTCATATACGTATTATTGTAACACCTGCTGATGTACCTCATAGTTGGGCTGTACCTTCGTCAGGTGTCAAATGTGATGCTGTACCTGGTCGTTTAAATCAGATCTCTATTTCGGTACAGCGAGAGGGAGTTTACTATGGTCAGTGCAGTGAGATTTGTGGAACTAATCATGCCTTTACGCCTATCGTCGTAGAAGCTGTTCCTAGGAAAGATTATGGTTCTCGGGTATCCAATCAATTAATCCCCCAAACCGGGGAAGCTTAAGCGTAAATGAAAGAGTAGGGTGAGGGATAAGGGGGGAAGCCACTAAATTGAAGGCTTCGCTCGCTCGCTCTAACGTTCGTTTAGTAAACAGCGAGTGGAGTGCATAAGCCCCTTTAGAGATAGGGGCGAGTACTACACGAGCTCGTAAGTAAAGTACGGAACGAGCCTTGTCTACGAAGCAGAGCGGCCTCGTCTTGCTTGCTTCTGGCGAAGCTTCTAGCACTAGATAATAGGCATTCTAGTATGGCAGGAATACTACTTTATAGGCCGACCACTACATAGGAGCGATATCGAAGCCAAGCCGTATAAAGGCGAGCAGCCCTTATAGCAATAGCAAACGGCCTACTTATAGCCCTCTTTTTTCCCCGGAAAAGAAAGTTTTTTCGGGTGTCTCAGAGCGCGGTGAACACGGGTTCTGACAATAAATACGGTGTTTCTGGCCCCTGGATCTATGTTGCCCCGGAGGTTACGAAGTAAAGGCTGCGCATGAATGGATGATTGGTCCGTCGCCGATCCTGATTTGGATAGGGTGATTTAGTTCAGATTGAAATCGAAGCTTGGGTCGTGAATGAAAGTAGAAGGCGCCAAAGGCGAGGTAAGAGTGCGAGACGCCGTTTATTTAGTTAGCGAGATGGAAGAATCTAATGGGTTTGTTTCTTCACTTCGTTCCTCCCGTTGATCAAACTAGGCAAGATGTACCAACCGGGGAGACTGGCCCATCGCTTAGCGAGTAGGCTCGGTTTAGCTTAATGAAATGGAGATTTTTCCAACAAGAGGCACGCAGTAGCTCAACCTTGGGAAGAGGCACACACAAGGTTACCATGGATTTGCGAGTGAACCAACCGCGCTTGCTATCAAAAGAAAGAATGATTCGAATCAGGGAATCGGCACGGCCCGAACCCCTAATTCTTCATGAGATGTCTTTGGCCCGAGCCCAAACATGGATTAAGGCTATCCGACCTCACAAAGATTGCTTCATTTTCACAAATATAGATTCTCGAGGAGGCTATGGAAGATCCAGATAGCTTCGTATTGCCTGAATCTGAGCCGGGGTGGGTGATGCAATTGTTCTTGATTGGCCGTGTATGTATGCCACTTTGTGGTCCCTCTTTATTCTGGCTGAGCGGCGGTTATCTGGGGGCTCTGGGCTTCCCCTAATAGCCTGTGGTCTGTTGGCTCCTCTTAGTCCCTCAAGTAACTTTCGTACCTTGTAGCGGTTTCTTCTAAGGCTGTTTTGCCAACACCACCAATTGAAAGAGAGTCAGCCAGAGATGGTGATTACTTGGCTAAGGTTCTGAAAGAAAGACCATTGCCCTCTAGTTATTAGCCTTGTTTCTGACAAAATTCCTGATCCTAGGCTCAAACCGTTTAGGTTTTTTTTCTATGTGGACCAAGCATGATAATTTTAAGCAGGTTGTTGATGAGGAGTGGAATGATTCTGACTTGGACATTGTGTCCAAGTTGAGTAATTTGTCTGGGAAGCTGTATGAATAGAATAAATAAGTTTTTGGTCCATAGAAAGAAGAGGATTTTGGCCAGAATGCAAGGGATGGCTCTTTGTAGAAGATATTCTCCTTTCTTAATTCAACTAGAGCATAATTATCAGAAGGAGTATGAAATTTTTCTGGATCAGGAGAACTTGTTTTGGAAACAGAAGTCCTTGGTTACAAGGTGGGGACAGAAATACAAAGTTCTTTCACATTTCCACTCTTTTAAGGAGAAGAAGAAACTAGATTGAAAGGTTGAAGACTAGTGATGGAATTTGGGTTAATGATAAGGAGGCTATCAATAACTTAGCTGTGGAATACTTTACCTTTTTCTTGAGCTTAATTCTGATTCCATGGTTGTGGATTTACCTAGATTATTTCCTGTCATTGAGCCTGTTGATCTGAGGTAGGAATGTGTCTGAAGAAGAAATTAAAGATGCTCTATTCTCTATTGGCCCACTCAAAGCCCCAGGGCCTGATGGGTACCCTGCTACTTTCTTCCATAACTGCTGGAATAGTTGTAAGGAGGACATTATCAAGCTGGTTTTGAGCTGTTTCTCTTCCGGAGACTCTCAATGACACAATTATTGCCTTGGTTCCCAAAGTTCCCAGTCCAATGTCCATGCAGACCTATTAGCTTGTGTAATACTGTTTACAAAGTGATTTCTAAAAAAATTGTTAGCAGATTAAGGCCTTTGATGAGCCATCTTGTGAGTCCCAATCAGGCTAGCTTTGTGCCTGGGAGATTAGTCAGTCGGGTCAATCAGTAGTGGTGGAATTGTCCACACCACAGGAGCAGAATGAGAAACTGCTCAGCCAGCACAGCCCGCCGCACACGAAAGCAGCAAAGGAAGAGCGAGCGCGCTACGTACGCGAGCAGCACGCTACGCTAGAACGTTATGTACAACGCAGAGAATGAACGCGAAGGCTCCAGCCCCGTGGCATCGGGTTCGCTTGCATATCTATCGCCCCCTCGATCGCTTTAAAGCGCGTGCTCCCATAACGCTTGACCCCTTTATTCATGAAAGAAAGTGAGTCGAATTCGCTCTTCTCTTCTCTGCTGGATTAGCCTCATTGGATGCCGCAACCCATGCTTCAATCTGGTCAAGGCATTGGCATTGTTAACCAAAGACTGAACCGAACCGAGCTCTGTTGCGTCAAACTGACGCTATTCCAACCGCTTACAAACACTAATAGGTAGCTTTACTGACTGCATAGTATATATAGGAATGGAAGATGTCACTGATTGAATCAGAGTAGCTCTCCCAGCCAAAGATAAAGATTCGGCTTTCCAAGCAGCAAGCCTTTTTTGGCTTTTCTCAATAATCTCCTTGTAGGTGGACTTGGTGACTCGAGAATGGATGAGGGGCACCCCAAGGGAGTTACTTAGTCAAAGAAGAACCACAAACATTACTTATCTGATGGGCAAGACCAGCACCAATATTAGGAGAGCAAAATATCTTGGACTTTTCAAAACAAATTTGTTGCCGCACAAAACCAATCCAAACAGACTCGCTTTTACTTCCTCCATAAGCACAGGTCTGCCAAGAGCAATTATCTTACTAGAACCAAGAGAGGGAAATCCGCCAGGGAGTGAACAAATATTCCCATTAACAGATTCCTCAATGAATAAAAAGCTAACAGCTAAGTTAAATTTATTGCTTATTCTCTTTTCGTAGACGCGGAATGATAATTGAGAATCATTTAACGAAACGCCGAGAATCTCGTATGTAATGAAGTTAGAAAGTTCAGGAGAGTGAGAGAAAGTACGCCCAAAACTCCCATGCCTTTCTGGACCAACCAGATTTCCGACAAGTCTTTCTGTTATAGCAAGAAGCGGAACTACAAGTGAATCTTATCCGAAATGGATCCTATCAAATATTTCACATTTTCTATGATCATCTTTATTTTAGGTATTTGGGGAATCCTCCTTAATAGACGAAATATTCTTATTATGTTAATGTCAATTGAATTAATGTTATTAGCTGTGAATTTGAACTTTTTGGTATTTTCCGTTTCTTTGGATGATATGATGGGTCAATTATTTGCTTTATTGGTTCTAACGGTGGCAGCTGCGGAATCCGCTATTGGGTTAGCCATTTTCGTTATTACTTTCCGAGTCCGCGGGACTATTGCTGTAGAATTTATTAATAGCATTCAAGGTTAAACATGACTCCTAGAGAATTACAAAGAAGTTCTCTTCTCCTTTCGTTCTCTTCTTTCTTTTTTTGGTTGGCAGGGTCAGGGCCTTTCTCGCTGGGCGAGCGCATCCGATTCAAAAGTCCTTCCCGTTCAGTTTCTGCAAGGATAGAGATAAGCTTTCATAATGAGATTTACTTCCACGAATATGCATGCCAGAAAGATGCTATTTGCTGCTATTCCATCTATTTGTGCATTAAGTTCGAAGAATATTTCAATCTATAATGAAGAAATGATAGTAGCTCTTTGTTTTATAGGCTTTATCATATTGAGTCGTAAGAGTTTAGGTAATACTTTCAAAGTGACTCTCGACGGTAGAATCCAGGCTATTCAGGAAGAATCGCAGCAATTCCCCAACCCTAACGAAGTAGTACCTCCGGAATCCAATGAACAACAACGATTACTTAGGATCAGTTTGCGAATTTGTGGCACCGTAGTAGAATCATTACCAATTGCACGCTGTGCGCCTAAGTGCGAAAAGACAGTGCAAGCTTTGTTATGCCGAAACCTAAATGTTAAGCCAGCAACACTTACAAATGCCATTTCTTCCCGTCGCATCCGTCTTCAGGACGATCTAGTCACAGGGTTTCACTTCTCAGTGAGCGAAAGATTTGTCCCTGGGTGTACGTTGAAAGCTTCTATAGTAGAACTCATTCGAGAGGGCTTGGTGGTCTTAAGAATGGTTCTGGTGGGGGGTTCCCTTAGGAATAAAGAAGACAAATAGAATCAAATTCATGTTCATGCTAACAGAAGAGCGGATCCAATACCAAAAAAAGACGACCCCCTAACCGAAATACCTCACCTCACTTACGAAGAAATAGTTGGAGCTGGGCTCCGAACTATGAGAGTTTGCTTTTGTTTCATGTTTCTAAGAGCGGTCTGATCCCTTATTTGATCAGACCGCTCCTGGTGTTCAAACTAGTCATTAATGGTCGGCTTCATTGGTACCCTTTCGGTATGCGTTGCGAACACTTTCATTTTTTGCGTCTCATCTTCTCTAGAGAAGCAAAACTTTTTCGAATATAGCCG
>NC_061549.1:2500-10000 GCF_042453785.1 Malus domestica
AGCTTCTTCATAGCATTATCCATTATAAATGAATTTTCTAGCATTTGACCCCGTACCACCGAAAGGTTTGGTCGCATACTTGAAAAATAACCCAAAAAATCAAGGGAATGCTTGGATAATTGGTTTATATAAATCCTTCCTGGTTGAGACCACACATAAGAATGACACTGCCATAAATTGACAAGATAATATTTCCACTTATTCATCAGAAGAGGGGTATCCTTCGAAGACAGAATAGATTTTCCTTGATATCTAACATAATGCATAAAAGGATCCTTGAAGAACCATAAGATGGCGGCCGGAAAATCATTAACGAAGACTTCTTCTACAGGATCTTTTTTTTTTTCATAGAAATGTATTCGCTCAAAAAAGATACCAGAAGAGGTTAATCGTAAATGAGAAGATTGATTACGAAGAAAAAGTAAAATGGATTCGTATTCACATACATGAGAATTATATAGGAGCAAGAATAATCGTGGATTACTTTTTGAAAAAATAATTTTTTTTGGAGTAATAAGACTATTCCAATTAGAATACTCGTGAAGAAAGAGTCGTAATAAATGTAAAGAAGAGGGATCTTTCACCCAATAGCGAAGGGTTTGAACCAAGATTTCCAGATGAATGGGGTAGGGTATTAGTACATCTGATACATAATTTAAATGTGGGAATTTGTCCTCTAAAAAAGGAAATATTGAATGAATTGATCGTAAATTATAAGATTTTACGATTTCTGTCGCCTCTAAGGAAGATACTAATCGTCGGGAAAACGGAATTTCCACAATGACTGCAAATCCCTCCGACATCATTTGAGAATACAAATTTTTGTTGTACCCAAAAAATTTATTTTGGTTAGAATCATTAGCGGAAATTATCAAATGATTCTGTTGATACATTCGACTAATTAAACGTTTTATAATTAGTAAACTATATTTAGTGTCATAACCTACATTATCCAACAAAATCGATCTATTTAAACCATGATCATGAGCAAGTGCATAAATATACTCCCGAAAGATAAGTGGGTATAGGAAGTCATGTTGCTGATATCTATCTAGTTCTAAATATCCTTGAAATTCTTCCATTTTTTATTTGAACAAGAAAAGAAATAGGTGATTTATTGGGTTATCAAATGATACATAGTACGATACAGTCAAAACAAGGTATTATAGTAAGAAAATACCTCGGAACAAGTAAGACTCATCAACAGACTCTCTAGCCTCTCTTTTTCCATCTAATTGATTTATGTTCATTCTAGGGTAACAAGATGGTTAGAAGTCCTTTATTTTTTCAATCCAATCGCTCTTTTGATTTTGAAAAATCTTTATCAATATACTGCCTTCTTCTACACATTTATCTCTACCCCATAATGGGTAATAGCTAATAATTAGGACTCATAAGAAATTTATAATCCACTCATGGGAAAAGTTTTTCCCGTATTAAGCACTAATATATTTTTAACGTCTAATTAGATCGGGTAATCATTCAAAAATTAAGAACAGAAGCTCATTACTTTTTGTTTCCCTATAATTGGAACCGTAGTAGGGCTCTACCCATTTATTCACTCGACCAAATTCATTTTTTTTATTACACGACAAGAATTCAAACAATTTAAATAAGGTTTTGGACCTATTCGGTAAGAATGAAATATTCTTAGAATTATCCATTGATACGACATGCTGCTTTTTCCATTCATTCCTTTCAGGATCAGTCGTGGTCTTACAAACTCTACCGATGGTATGGACGAATCTTTTGCTTCATACAAATGTGTAAAAGATGCTAGCCGCACTTAAAAGCCGAGTACTCTACCGTTGAGTTAGCAACCCAAATAAAATAATTCGAATGTGTAGATACAATCGGAATCTCAATAAAAAAAAGATTGAATTGCACAACGCAATCCAAACCAATCAAAACATTAAAATAGCAAAAATTTTTAAAATTCTAATTGATTAGATTCTGAACATAATAAAAATGAACAGATCTGATGAAAAAATTCTCAGATAAAAATAGGGATAAAGTAAAATATTTATAAATAGCTCCTTGTCTCTTATGTCATCCATTAATTCTATAGTATATATAGATTTTTATTGAGTTTAATCTTAATCAAAAAAAGACTTCTTGTATCACAGAAAATACAAGAACCCATTATTTGAATGAAATAAAAGCTATGGGACGGAGATATAAATGGATCCTTTTATCCACGATCGGATTATATTTATTTGATACACTGTTGTCAATATGAATGTTGAGAAAAGAATACAAAAGAAAAAACAATTTATAAATATAACTAACAATTCCAATTTCAATCAATTAGACAATTAGAATTATAAGAAAAAATAAGAAAACAAAAAACTAAGGACTTGTGTTGGATTGGCACTATATAGAATATTTCTATACAACACAACATTGATACAATATTGGTGGAAAAATAAATTAAGTAAAAAATGAGGTTTATTCACTAATCACTAAAATAAGCAAGTGAAATCCTTTGTGTTTTTTTATTTGTTCCTTAACTCATTGACAGTAATCTCAAAATTTTATATTTATAGACCCGATTACTTCATTTATTTATTCACTTAATCTTTTTCTATCTATTTTATATATATCAATAAAATTTATATCAATAAAATAGAAATAGATTTTTGTCGTTATAAAAGACACTCTTTTATAGTAACAATAATAAATTTAGTATGATATAAATAGAACAAAAGAGGAAATAGCAAAGAAACAAAAAGGTTATACAAGGCTATATACAAATCATCCACATTTTTTTTATTTCATTAATTGAATTATATTTGTTGATTAGGGCGAAGTTCCGTAAAAACCCCCGCCCTTTTTGAAATATCATGAACAGTTCCTGTAGGTTGAGCACCTTTTTCAAGGAAATATAGAATAGCCGGAACATTTAAATAGATTTGATTCTTTATCGGGTCATAAAAACCCACTTTACGAAGATCTCTTCCCTCTCGTCGGGATCGAACATCAATTGCAACGATTCGATAAATGGCTCATTGGGATAGATGAACAATACTCCCCCCCCTAGAAACGTATAAGAAGTTTTCTCCTCGTACGGCTCGAGAAAATTCTAAATTATGTCTATGTATAGAATCATAATATCAAATAGATCCATAAAATCATCAAATTCATTATATTATTGATTTTAGTTTAAATACTTTTTCTTAGTCTCCCCCCCCCCCCCAAAAAAAAATTATTTGTATCCTCATAACTCAAGTTGAATAACTCTCAAATAACTCAAAAGAAACCTTTTAGGTATTAAATTTATTGAGTGGTCTCTAACCCTTTTTGTCTGTCTCCTTTAGAATCTATTTTGATTCTTAAATATGATCTGGTTGTTGAGACAATTGAAAACGGTATTTCCTTGTTCCAGGATCTTTATCTTTGCCTTGAATCATTGGGTTTAGACATTACTTCGGTGATCTTTAAATCGTTTCAAAACGGCAGCAACATACCATTTTTTGTGATTTCTTTCTATCAAAGAATCGTATGAATGGTTGATTCCTACGTAATACACTTTACTTTTGATTTGATCAAAAGAGTTTTACCAATTCCAACAAAATTAACTTTTCAATTTTATCGAATTGGATCCTTTAGATTTATATATCTAAAATAGACTTACGAAGTTGTTCCAATTTATTGATCGATACTAACCTTAGATTCTTGCCCTTGAGAAATTAATCAATACGTTCTACTCGAGCTCCATCGTGTACTATTTACATGGCAACACTCTCAAAAATGAGGGTTCCAGTGGAACAGAACAAATGATGTCGAGCCAAGAGCACTTTCGTTCCTATATAATATAAAAAAGTGGTGGATGTAAGAATCCACAGCTGATCATGTCCTTCAAGTCGCACGTTGCTTTCTGCCACATCGTTTTAAACGAAGTTTTACCATAACATTCCTTCAGTTTGGAACCAGTATGTAATTGATTCAATTATGGAATCGTGAATAATCATCGGTTCGGTCGGTACATAATAATCTATACTTTTTTCTTCTATATGAAGAATGGATAATGTATGACGAAGTCTCAACAAGAATTCAATCAATTTAACCCCATTGTTTATAATTATTTTTTGAATTATAACTAACATAACATGAATAAATAAACACGAATAAACAAGTTATTTTGAATCTCTATCTTCAAGTAACGTGATAGGATAAATTCAACAATTTCACACTTCTTAGAATACCAAGAACTCATAAGAAATCATTAAAAAGATTTAATTGATTGAATAGTTTCCTACCCTATAATCATTATTTGCATAAGGTTTTACAGTAAGTACCATTCGCTTTTTATCATCATTAAGAGAAAGATAAATCCATATTGGATTAAACCATCAATGATTAATAAAAAAAAAAGACTGATGTAAGGAAAGATTGAAGATTTAGGTTGTTATTTTTTCATATTTCATATTGTAAAATCTGTAATATTTAACAAATCCAAATTTCGTTTCATATGCGTGTTATTTGAACTCGATTAAATTTGTGAAAAAGATATGATTAATAAAAAAAAAAAAAAGAAATAAGAATCGCATTCTATAACAATATTATACTCCTAAACGGAAGACTGGTCGAAAAGACAATCTTTATTTTGATATATTTTATTATGATATAGATTATGATATAGATATATATTTTATTTTTTATTATACATTAATAAAATGATCGTGGGTCAGGTATGTTCTGGGACGGAAGGATTCGAACCTCCGAATAGCGGGACCAAAACCCGTTGCCTTACCACTTGGCCACGCCCCATTTCTAGTCGACACTAATAAACACTAATATTGGTACTGGTTGTTCGTCAACTCAAGTCTAAATATCTATTATCTATAAAATAGATTACTAGAATTTTTATACATGTAGACGTAGAATTAAACAGAATTTATTGATCATTACATATAATTCAATTAAGATATTGTATGAAAGTATGGTTTATTCTATTCTCTTTTGATTTGAGAATTGAAAGATTTTTGATTGGGTGAGTTCAAATCAAAGAAAGTTTTTTGGTCTATCTTATTTTCTTTTTATTCATTTTTCTTTTCTATGAATAATAACATATTTATAATAATAAAATAATAAAAAACTCAATTTATTAATAACTCAATCAAAATAAATAAAATACAATTATCCTCAAGAACAAAATGTTTGTTATGCTTAATATATTTAGTTTGATCTGTATCTGTCTTAATTCTGCTCTTTATTCAAGTAGTTTTTTCGTCGCCAAATTGCCCGAGGCCTACGCTTTTTTAAATCCAATCGTAGATGTTATGCCAGTAATACCCCTGTTTTTTTTTCTCTTAGCCTTTGTTTGGCAAGCTGCTGTAAGTTTTCGATGATATCTTTAATTTAATAATGTCTAGACAAATTCATGATTTATTGAAAAAAAAAAAATTCAAAGAAAAGAATTGATAAGATCAGATAAGTCTTACACCCTCAATTCAAATATTGAAATTCTTGTACAACCGCGAAAAATCTGGATCACCCCACTTTATTTCTTGGTGTCAAAATAAAAAATCAAAATAGTAGGGTATGCGGTATAAAAACGGAGAATCTATTCTCTTTTTTACTAAAAAAAATCTTGGAGATTATGTAATGCTTACTCTCAAACTATTTGTTTACACGGTAGTGATATTCTTTGTTTCTCTCTTTATTTTCGGATTCCTGTCTAATGATCCAGGACGTAATCCTGGACGTGAAGAATAAAAGATAAGGTTTTCCTTGCTTGATTTTTAAATGTTCTTAGTAGGATTTTATCTATTACACATTTTTAACTATTAAAAATAAAAAGAGCTCGCGAAAAATTCGAAAGAAAATACCAAGTCATCAACAAAAACGGAAAGAGAGGGATTCGAACCCTCGGTACGAAAAACTCGTACAACGGATTAGCAATCCGACGCTTTAGTCCACTCAGCCATCTCTCCTCCCAATTGAAAAAGGATAATACTATGTTACATTATAAAAAATAAGGATTGAAAGAGCCCTTCATAATATTTTTTTTCATCCGAGAGTGCTTTTTAGTTCCACGGCCCGGCTAAGTACTGACCAGGCCGGGCCCGCCATTTATTGTTCCAACGAATCATAAATAATTTTTTTTTTATTTGAAAACTAAAATACTTGCTTGTTATTACGATTGGAAAAATAAAAACTCATTTGATTTCTATGATATAGAATCAAATTCTATCGAATCAAAGTGTCGTTTCTTATCTTAATTTTTTATATTTATTCTTTATTTTCTTTATTCCTTTTATTTTAGTAAATTAGTAAAGTCAATAAATAACAAAAAGGGAACTGTGGATTCTTGCACAATACATTTTCATGTATGTTATGGCTTAAGTAGTTTTGTCGAGACGTCTAGGTCAAAAACCTCCGGCAAAAAAACACTTGTTATTTAGTTTTAGTTATTGAAATTTAATGAATTCTCTTTTCCGAATCTCATTGGGTTCTCTGATACAACACGTAAACGCTCTAATTTTCATGATTATTTTATGATCCTATCCTTTCTTTTTACTCTTTTCACTTTTTATTACGACCCATTTTCTTGTTCGACAAAAGGTTCATTTATATACAATAATCGGATTGTAGCGGGTATAGTTTAGTGGTAAAAGTGTGATTCGTTCTATAATCCTTTATATAGTTAAGGGGTCTTTCGGTTTGATTAATATTTCATTCCGACCAAAAACTTTATTTCTTAAAAGGATTTAATCCTTTACCTCTCAATGAAAAATTCGAGGAAGAATATACATTCTCGTGATTTGTATCCAAGAATCAATTAAAAATTGAAAAATTGGATTATGAGATTACGAAACATAATTTTTTTTTTTAATTAGATCAATACTTCTAATTCAATAAGTATGAGTAATTCAATAAGTATGAGTAAAGGATCCATGGATAAAGATAGAAAGTGGCTTTCTAATCGTAACTAAATCTTTAATTTGGAATTTGTATTACGGAAATTGAAGCAAAATGGCTATTAAACAATGACTTTGGTTTACTAGAGACATCGACAAATTGTTTTAGCTCGGTAGAAACAAAATGCTTTTCCTAAGGATTCTCTCACATAGAAATAGAGAACGAAGTAACTAGAAAGGTTGTTATAATATAATCCCCCTCTTTTCTATAGGGATCGTCTAGAAAGCGGGTTGTTCTGAATACATTCAGACAGAAAAGCTGACATAGATGTTATGGGTGGAATTTTTTTTTCGTTCATGTCTTAATATAGGAATTTATACATCTTCCATAAAGGAGCCGAATGAAACCAAAGTTTCACGTTCAGTTTTGAATTAGAGACGTTAAAAATGATGAATCAACGTCGACTATAACCCCTAGCCTTCCAAGCTAACGATGCGGGTTCGATTCCCGCTACCCGCTTTTTTTTACTTTATTTTTTTAGTAAATTAATAAATTAAATTAATAAGAAATAAGAAAAAAATAGAATTAAATATTTTGAGATTTTTATTATTTTAGAAAAAATTTTATGAATATAAT
>NC_061549.1:17500-22500 GCF_042453785.1 Malus domestica
AAATTGGCCGTTGATACAGATCCAAACCGTTCATTTCTTTCCATTCGTTAGTATCTTTATTACCAAATCAAATGACCGTAAAAGGATGAATTCTCTCTTTCGAATCATTAAATCCCATAAAGGATAAATTCACTCTTAGGAATCCTAAAAATGATTGTTCTGATGGATCATGGAAATTCTTTTAAATGCAAAAATAAAATAATTCTCTGTGGTGGAACAAAATATCTCTCATTTCCCCCTCGAATAAATTCTTCTTTTTGGTTTCCAAAGGAATGTTGTTATGTTGCCTTGAACGGTGCACTAATCCTTTGAATCCGGTACCAACAGGTATCATCCCCCCTAGAACAACGTTCTCTTTCAAACCTTTCAACCAATCGATACGACCCCGGAGAGCGGCTTTTGCTAAAACTCGAGCAGTTTCTTGAAAACTCGCTTCGGATATGAAACTTTGAGTATTTAGAGATGCTTTCGTTATTCCTAATAATATGGCTCGGTAACAAATTGCTTCTTCCAAAGCGCGCCCCGTTCGTTCAGCTCGCAGCAATCCAATTAGTTCTCCGGGTGAAAAAACATTAGACATTCCATCTTCTGAAACCAACACTTTTGATGTTATTTGACGTACAATAATTTCTATATGTCTATTATGGATCTGCACCCCCTGGGATCTATAAACCTTTTGGATCTTATTAACCAAAGAGATACGACTTTGCACTATAGTTAGCTCAGCACCAATCATAAATCCCCAAGGAATTCCAAGAATTCTTGTTATACACTCGTTCCAACCCTCAACTCTCTTTTCTAGGTTCATCGATATTGAATCAATCGAACGCACCTCTAAAACCTGTTCAACTTTTGGAAGGCCCTGCGTTATATCACCAGATCTAGATTTTTCATATATAAATGTAACGAATGTATCTCCTTCGGAAAGGATTTCTCCATAATGTCCATGAACAGTTGCTCCTGGAGTGGCTAAATAGGGCTTCGCCGATCTTATTACTACAGAGTCAATTTGAACAATTATAACTTGCCCCGATTTTAGGTGTGATCCTTTTTGGGCTATACATAGATTTTCACAAATAAACTGCCCGAGGCTAATTATTGTGGATGTTTCATCACAATAATTATGATTATAATTATGATGGAGAAAATGCCAATTCAAATTGAATGAATTCAAAAGTATGTTCGTATCGGAATTAGAAATTCTTTCGTTTTCATCCATTAAATAATATTGAAATACTTGAGAAGTCTGTTTTAAATTGGCGAGTTGCAAATATTTAGTTAACGAAATCTGATTATGAGTTATTAAATGGTAAAATGAATAAAAATTATCAATTTGAGAGGCTGTTCCGAAAGGGCCTAACGAATTCGTAATTGGAATTAGAAGATCTCTTTTAATTGATTCTTTTATCCCATTGTAATATTTTAGATCGTTGAATGGACTCATTTGAAAACAATTGTATGATGACAAAATTATCAAAGATTGGGATTCTTTACTTCTATTCAACAACGTACGAAAAGTTCCTTGATTTTGGCTATGGCTAAATGGTTGTTGAATCCTTGCCTTGGAATAAATAGAATCAAATGGATTTATATTGGTACGATCCGACCTATTATCAGAGGTTAATCCCGAACCTAACGGATCATTCCTTTTTCGGATATACGAAGTATGGGATTTCACTAAGTTGATTCTTAGGAAATCTTGAATCAGACCATTTGCACTTACTTCAATAAAGGAAGAGCGGGCCTCCTCGATAGAAGAATTTTTTTTATCTTGGTCCCAGTTCAATAGTAA
Source organism: Malus domestica (assembly GCF_042453785.1). Lineage (NCBI taxonomy): Eukaryota > Viridiplantae > Streptophyta > Magnoliopsida > Rosales > Rosaceae > Malus > Malus domestica. The sequence goes on from NC_061549.1 coordinate 19,293, forward strand.
ACAGGTCCGAACTAATTGAATACTTGTGCCAGAAATTCCCCGAATTGGTTTACCATTTCCATAAAGTATATAATTTACAACTCTAAGTTCTAGATTATCCCTTTCCCGCAATGGATCCTGGGGGAAAAGTGTTGCTAAATTTATACCGTCCGCTATTTCATATATGATTACGGGTCGAACCAAAACAAAATACTTTTTCTTGGTGGGTGTGATCCATTGGACATAAATCCAATTTTTCAATTTTTTTGATTCCTTAGAATTTTTTTTTACCGTTCCCGGTGGTATCAAGATGCCGCTGTGTCGGAATATCTTATCCATCTCTCCAGGAAAATGGATATCTCCAGAAAATATTTTTAGTTCAATCCTTTTTTTTTTTCTCTCCATTCGAACCAATCCGCCTACTCGGCTTCTTGTATTTAAAGTGATTCGTGTATCTATCCCAATGATACTATTGTTCCGTACCATTATGGACGAAGACTCGGGTAAAATATGCACTTCCTCGGGAATGAAAAAAAATCGATCTACTTTCGTTTGATATTTTGGCTTAAATTCTTTGACTCCCCGATACTCAATTAAATCCTCTTTTTTGAGGATTGAATGCAACCCTATGGTTCCATATTTAGTAATTCCCGAACTCTTTCTTCTGTATTGAGGATCATCGAAATAAGCAAGAATACTATTTCTACGAAAAATACCATTTATGGGTATTTCAATCGAAATACCGGGACGGGGCATTAGTTCTTTCTCTCGTTCTTGAATCGATTGGAATGGAATGATGAATCTATTTCTTCGCCTCTTTGTCAATAAAAAAACATCAGAATTATCATGGAGAATAGTAGGAAGTATGAGATTACAATGACCCGTATATATGATTCGATTAAATTCTGAATAATCAGGAATACTACTTTCTTTTTTACCAGAAAGATTCAAACTGTTGTGTTTCACTTGATCATTATTTACTGTATTTACTGAAAGGCTAGAAATATATCTTCCTTCAGCAGAAAGAGAATGAACGTTCGTTTGATCTTGATCCTTGTGGAGTGAAAAAGGGACTGCACTGGATCTGCACGAACCTCCTGATAATATCCACAAATGACTTGTTTTTGGTAAAAGATGTACATTACTATACGTAAATTCCGGCGCATGGTATACATCAGTACTCCAGTGCATTTCTCCCTCTGAATCAGAATAAATATGTTTTCGAACCCTCTCTTTAAAATTTAAAGTATATGCTCCCGCGCGAATCTCAGCAATCACTTGTTCTGATTCTATGTATTGATCATTTTGAACTAAAATCAAACTTTTGGGTGGAATAGTCACGTTATGTATAAGATTTTCACTCTCAATAGTTACATACAAGTCTATATAACATAGAAAAGCAGGGTGCCCATGACGTGTACGTGTGGGATGAACCAAATCCTCGTTGAATTTTATTTTTCCATTAGAAGGGGCTCGTACATGTTCTGCAGTACCCCCTGTGAACACTCCACCGGTATGAAAAGTTCTTAATGTTAGTTGAGTGCCCGGTTCTCCAATAGATTGACCCGCAATAATACCTACAGCTTCTCCCAATTCGACCAGGTCGCCATGAGTGGGGCTCCTGCCATAACATAATCGGCAGATCCAAGATGTACTCTTACAAGTAAAGGGGGTTCGGATAGATATTGGTTGTGTTTGAAAGGTTATGAATCGAGTGACAAGTCCAATCCCAATATCTTGATTTCGAACGGCAATGCATCGGGGGCCTATATATATATCGTCCGCTAATACACGGCCAATCAATGTTTGTATAAAAATTCTTTCCGGCATCATCCCATTTTGAGGACTCACAGAAATGCCTCGTATGGTGCCGCAATCTGTTCTACGTACAACAATGTGTTGAACTACTTCAACAAGTCTGCGTGTAAGATATCCAGCATCCGATGTTCGTACAGCAGTATCCACAACCCCTTTTCGGGCTCCGTAACAAGAAATGATATATTCTGTTAAAGACAGTCCTTCACGTAAATTACTTTGAATAGGTAAATCAATCATTTGTCCTTGTGGATCCGACATTAATCCTCTCATACCTACTAATTGGTGTACTTGGGATGCATTTCCTCTAGCTCCCGAAAAGGACATCATATGGACTGGATTAAAGGGGTCGGTCATCCTAAAATTAGGATTCATTTCTTGTCGCAAATATTCACTTGTAGCATACCATATCTCAATAGATTGGCGTAATTTTTCTACCGCGTGTACATTTCCATAATGATGGTGTTTTTCCAAAATAAAACTTTGTTGTTCAGCATCTTGGACTAGCCACCCCTTAGAAGGTATTGTTAAAAGATCATCAATTCCTAATGAAATGGATGTAGCAGTGGCTTGTCGGAACCCCAGAGTTTTTACTTGATCCAGGATGTGTGATGTATATGCCATTCCGAAGTGATCTATTAATCTACTAATAAGTCGTTTAATAGCAGTTCCATCTATCACTTTATTGTGAAAGACCAGATTGGCCCGTTCTGCCATAAGTACCTCCCTATTCCGCTGAGTGGGGTTCGACAATGGGTTTGAGTCAATGATTGGAAAACTTCCTTTTCTCGATCTTGATTCGCATAGAAATTCAGGAACTATAGTCCTAGGTGAACTGGAGAAACCCAAAATGACACGGGTGTCATAGAATTACTTAGTTTAGATACCATATGATTAGGTACCATATGAGTAGGCTCGGCAAAACCCTTGGATAGCTTCTTCGATTTCTCGATAAAGAGAAATATGACCAACTGTGGTTCGAACGTATATACAAATAATTTCTTTTTTTATACTTCTTACTATTAGATAGTGCCCATAAATCTCATGATAGGTACCCAAAGATTCATAGTGAACTTCGATGGGAGTTTCTCTTGAAGTAATAACGCGTTGATCTAGTCGCCACCGGAGCCACAAAGGGCTATCTAAATTGATTCTTTTCTGCCGATAAGCTCCAATTGCATCATAGGAATTACAAAAAAAAGGTTCTTTCGTATACTTATAGTTATTATCATCAATTCTTTTATTTTGATAATTTCTGCGATTACATGGATTATACCTATTTGCACAAATACCTCGACGATTTCCACTCGTTAATACATAGAGCCCAATAAGCATATCTTGAGTTGGTACGGAAATAGGATCCCCAATAGCTGGAGACAAGAGATTCATATGAGAAAACATAAGTAAACGGGCC
>NC_061549.1:30000-35000 GCF_042453785.1 Malus domestica
AACAAAATAAGGCATAGGTTTTTTTCTACATGTTAGTATAATTTCTTTGATACTTCCAAGGGGGTTTCCGCATATTTTGCTTGGGCTTAATCTTTTCTAATTATACTAGAAATCGTATAAGAACTTGTTATAATTGGATTTATTGGATTGTTTCATCAACGGTGTTGGGTCAGAATAACTTTTTGACTCTGCGCCAGTAATTCCCCTATTATTTATTAGTGAACAATAATTGAATAATTCCTTCATAGAGATAGAGGACATAATTCACATGGATATAGTAAATCTCGCTTGGGCTGCTTTAATGGTAGTCTTTACGTTTTCCCTTTCACTAGTAGTATGGGGAAGGAGTGGACTCTAGAAGTACTACTAATTGAGTTTAGGAACTAAACAGTATCACTTTTTTTTATAGATCGTTCGGCAAAGTTTTTTTTTATTTAAAATTTCACTATTTCAATTTAAAATTTTATTTTTAAATTGAAATAGAAATGAAAAATATCTTCATTTCGAAATTCTCTTGGATTTTAGTTGAGTAATGTATTCTATGAATAATAAATATATATGAAGAATACTCTTTCAATCAAAGAAATATTTCAATTATTTCCGTGTTCGTATTTTGAAAGTAAAAAAAGTAAAAGGAATACAAATGGTAGGAAATTTATTCCAATTGAATTCTTCATAAATTTTCTATTTCGATGAACTGACTCTTACCAAAGTTAGATATGGACCATGAGGAAGAACGTAACTTTTTTTTATTTTGTTTACCTCTTTACTGTTCAAAGATCAAAGAGAAAAAAATTCGGTTATTCCATTACGTGGATACACATTGGGAAACAACATAGTAGTTGTCCAACGAGATACTGCACATCCTAAAATATTGTCTTGGGCGAGTCACATATTGCGCCGCTTGTTTTAGTTTTACTATTTTAGAAATTTTATTTATGTTTTGCTTGTTTTATTGAACCCATATCATGGTTCAAACGTTAAAAGTCGACGAGTTTTACTAATCCTTTTCGAAATACGAAGAAGTTCCCATGGATCATTTGTCAACTCCTCAATCAATGACTTCTTCGTCGGGAATGCTAACTAAAAGATTATTTTATTATACCCATCGAAGAAGTCATTGATTCTTTCGATCGGGATTCATATTGAAAATAATCAGAAATCTAGGAATTCTAATCGTAAAAGTAGCTTTCGATTATTTCAAATTAATTTAATTGAAATCAACACAAATTAAATACAAATAGATAAAGCAAAGAAATAGAATTGGGATACTATATAATATACATTATCACTATATATATATTATATATACGTAATTAAATCGATTTCTATATATATAGAAAAGGAATATGACGATACTATTGTCGATTGATCTATATTAATCTATATTAAATTAACCCGCATTACAATACAACTTTATACACTACAATAACAATACTAGATAGTATGGTAGAAAGAAATATCTGAATCTTTCTACCATACTATTGTATCTCATAGAATACGACTGATTCTAGTCTGCCCATTTCATTTAAGACGCGAAATTTTTATCCTTTTCTTCTCTGCAATTATTGATAAGAAATAAAAAATCAAGTTTAATTCAAATTAATCACCTTGGCTGACTGTTTTTACGTATATTATAAGTAAAAAAGCAGTAGGAACTAGAATAAACAGTGCAGTAGCAATAAATGCGAGAATATTTACTTCCATAATCTCATTGTTTAATTTTTCTTTAATTCGCAATAACTCGGGAGTTAATCCCATAGAGATAATAAATCTTTCGCCTGTAAATTCAATGGGATGCATTACATCTCGATGATATCGAATCGGATCAATATCATGAATAACAATATCGGAGCTATCAAATCGATTCATCGTCAAGAATTGAATAGTATAACATAGGACGATCTTTTATCCATACTGAACTCAAAATTTGATTCCCGATACAATCAATAATTCCTTTATTTATTTATCATTCTTTTCCATTCTTTCTTTTCTATAACCTACCGCCCTCTTTGTACAATCATCTGATGAAGTATCATCTAACCGCCTTTCCACTTACCATTGGTTCGAAACAAACCCCAACAAACAATAGAAGCTCAATGAAAAAAAAGGAAGGAGCTAAGTTATAAACTCCTTTTTTAATGATCCAATCTTCTTGGAAAACAAAAGAAGTATGATAAAGACGAGTACAAATTCCGGTATAAAAAAATCGAATATTCCATCAAATTAACTATTTTTTTATATATTTATATATAAATTTAAAAAGTTTGTTCTTTCAAGGAAAAACCCTTATAAAAAAAAAAAAATTCATTACCTCGCTAATAAAAAAGTGATCCTTGTTTGATCTTTATTTTTTGAATATCCTCTTTCATTGGATTAGTAATGGGACGCATATATCAAAAGCTCAATGCGAAATTTGAATGAGATAGATTATTTCAAATTAGTAAAATTTGAAATTGAGGTTACACAAAATAGGGCCCGAAAAGGATATACTTTTATTTTACTCTTAAAAAAAAAGTATTCTATACTATTCTATACACAGTAACTATGTTCAATTTTTTTTATATTGTACAAATTCCATTTATGTATGTACTCCCGGGAAACATACAATACTCTACTCTATTTCATATTTCACAGATCGGGAGTAATTGAAAAAGCCAGACCCAGTACAGTACGGTATCCCGTGGAATCCTGAATCTGATGCTAATAATATAATAATTGTACTAATCCACATATGCCTCTCTCCCATCAATCGAATCGGTACTAGTCGAAGAAATGGAAATTCCCCATTTGGTTGATGATAAATGTGAAACGAAAAAGAAAAAAAGAAGAGGGATCACTGTTGGGAATGAAATTATGTTATTTGGACTTCTTTTCACAAAAAATAGAGAGATGAATTGATATAGTTTTTTATTGGATTTGGATTCGTCGGGACTGACGGGGCTCGAACCCGCAGCTTCCGCCTTGACAGGGCGGTGCTCTGACCAATTGAACTACAATCCCAAGTAAATACCATAATAAAATAAAGTATACATATTTTTATGATTTCATTCTAACCCTTTCAATTTCGATTAGAAAGGGCGTGTTGTAACAGAGCTGCGAGTGTGATATATCGATACCCATATGTATATGTACTTTAGTGAGAGCAGCCGGTATTACTAGTAATCCTTTCGTTATTGCCAAATCAATTGGATAATCACTCGTTCAATCAAAAAATTTTTTTTTTATTTACTCTTTTCCTTAAACTTTCCTTTATAGTTACGGATCCTGATATGAATCTAGATCTTTAGCAAGATCAGAATTTCTTGTAAAAAGAGAGTAAATAAATAGATATATCATAAAATGGATTTCTTCCGTATTGGGATTGGGGGATCGGGCATTTCTGGAGAGCAACAAATGGGTTATATTATATCATTTCATGGCGGATCGGCAAATTATTGGGCCGAGCTGGATTTGAACCAGCGTAGACATATTGCCAACGAATTTACAGTCCGTCCCCATTAACCGCTCGGGCATCGACCCAGGAAGAATCAATTCCAGGCTTATTGATAATCCACGATCAACTTCCTTTCGTAGTACCCTACCCCCAGGGGAAGTCGAATCCCCGCTGCCTCCTTGAAAGAGAGATGTCCTGAACCGCTAGACGATGGGGGCAGACTTGCACGACCGCCATCATACTATGTTCATAGTATGAATAGTTTTTTAAAATTGTCAATATAATGGAATGGTATGACTCGATACGAAGGATCTTTCCGTCTTTCACGATTCTTTCTATACAATTTTTTTCGATAAAAGTTTGGTTCAAAGGCCACGCCGAATCTCTTTATCCGAATCTCTTTATCAATGATTCAATGAAATATCTTGGATCTATGTTAAATTAGTGGATACATGTATCACTCAAATGAATTTAGTTATGATGTCAATTAGGATAGTCTTGAAACAATTCATTGTATTGATATTTATCAAATCCAATATCAATAAACCGTTTTATTTTACCTATATTATATACTCTATATTAAATTATATTAAATTATTTAATTTACTTTTACTGGATAAAGAAAATTTTTCATTCCTGAATGAACCCTTATACTTATTATAAGATATATCTATGTACATCTATTATAATAAGTATATATACTAAACTCATAGTGTCTTTATTCAGGAATTGGATCAAACAAGCCCTTTTAACTCAGTGGTAGAGTAACGCCATGGTAAGGCGTAAGTCATCGGTTCAAATCCGATAAGGGGCTTTGATTTTTTCATAAATCATAAAACTCCGGCAGTAGTATTTATATTTGAAGTGCGAATAAAGATATTGTTGATCTTTGTAATAAAGTAATAAAAAAAAAGTAACAAACCGTATAATTTAATATTTTAATATATAATCAAAATTATAACATTATAATTAATTATAGTATGGTTATAAATTTGCTATTTTAATAAATTAAATATATTATTAAATAAAAAATATATTTATATTATTAAATTATATTATTAAATAAAATAAAAAATATAAAAATATATTATTAATTATAAAAAATATATTATTAATTATTAAAATATTAATATTAAAATATATTATTAATTATATTAAAATATATTATTAATTATTAAATAAATAATATAATTAAATAAATAATATAAATAATTAAATAAATAATATAATTTATAATTATTATAAATATTATTAAATATTATATTAAATTATAAATATTATATTAAATTAATTATTATAATTATATTAAAAAAATTATATTAAAAATTATATTAAAATATTAAATTAATTATTATAAATATTATATTAAATTTATAAATATTATATTAAATATTATAATAAATTAAATATTATAATAAATGTAAGGATAAGTCGTCTCGTTAAATCTTCAAATATTACTATTCCTTTCCTATTTTCCATTATTCCAATTAAATCGATTAGAAATCAACAAAATAAAAAGTAAGTGGACCTAACCCATTGCATCATAATTATATCCACTATTCTG
>NC_061549.1:47500-52500 GCF_042453785.1 Malus domestica
GCTTTATTTACAAACTTCACCTTCAACAAGCGTAGATTTATTTCAATAATTTTTTTTCCTATCCCGAATAATGTTGTCTTTCTCTTAAGACTGAGAGCAGTAAAAAATAGAAAAGAAAATAAATAAAAAAATAATCAAATCGCACCATCTCTGTAATAGGTGAATGCCTCTTTTTCTCCCGAAGTTGTCGGAATTATTCGTAATAAGATATTGGCTACAATTGAAAAGGTTTTATCAATAAAATTTCCATTTATCCCAGATCTAGACATAGGTGTATTAATCCATTCTATAATTTATTTTTATTTCATTTCGTGAGAAAATGATCCCACAAACAAAGGAATTGTACAGTACGAAATAACATAAAAACGGATTCATTAAAATAAAAAGGAAGACCTTTTACTCATACTCAAATTGTTTCGTTTTGACAGGAATCAATAAAAAAAAAATCCGGGGGACGGTTCATGAATTTGAAATCAATCTATGGGTTAAGAAGTTGGAGTAAGGAGTTGTTGTTGAAAAATCTAAAACTGGAAAGGCATTTTAGAATTTTTATGAAAATTGAATAATGATCTAAAGATATCCATTAAACACAGTCTAAAAAAATGGATCAATCGTTGAATTCGTTTCAATTGAGAGATTAAATCCGGTATAAATATTAGAAAGGGCGGAAACCCCATCTTCGCAAACATGAATAGATATATCTTTATTTTACAATTTTTCACAAAAAAGATTTATGCGGAAGGATTTGTCTTTGATGAAAAGTTTTCTATTTTTAGAGTTCAATTTTTTAATAATTTTAATTCAATGTAGATACCTATCCAAAATAATATGAATGACTCACTATTAACTCGGTTTTTTGGCCATAATCATTATGTAGGAGAGGTGGCCGAGTGGTTCAAGGCGTAGCATTGGAACTGCTATGTAGACTTTTGTTTACCGAGGGTTCGAATCCCTCTCTTTCCGTACTCTTCACCTAATTCACCAATGTTACTGACTGCAATGCATCAAATAAAAATGTATACTCCAACAGTTAGACCTTTCTTTGATATCGATTCTGTATTCCTAATCCAAATCTTCTGTGGTACGAAAAATACTGGGCAAAACGGACAAGGAATGAAAATCCCCTACCGATCTATGATACATGAATGAGATCAAAATCCCCAGATCAAACCCCTTACCTTACTTACCCCGGGTCCCTTTACTTAAGCCAAAATGGAGAGGTCAAAATTGTCCGAACCCTTGTTATTTTAGTTGGGGTTAAGTCTGACGAGAGTAATATTCTACAACTAGCAATTCATTTATTTTCAAACCGACCCATTTACTATCTATTATTTGATTGACGAATCCTTCATATTGGAATGGGTGAAGAGTCAAATGGTTTGGCAACTCCTCGCGGGGGGATGAATCAAGATAATTTTGAATCAGAGCCCTAGATTTTTGCTCATCCCTCACTGTAATAATATCTCGGGGTTTACAGCGATAACTTGGTATATCTACTATACGACCATTAACTAAAATATGTCTATGGTTAACTAATTGGCGGGCTTGAGGAATAGTCGAAGCCATACCCAATCGAAAAAGGATGTTATCCAAACGCATTTCAAGTAATTGTAGTAAAACCTGACCTGTTGATCCTTTGGCTTTTCCGGCGATACGAACGTATTTAAGTAATTGTTGTTCTGTAAGACCATAATGAAAGCGCAATTTTTGTTTTTCTTCTAAACGAATACGATATTGAGATTTTTTTCCGGGGCGCGATTGGTTTCTAAGATCGCTTCCGGCTCTAGGCTTTTTACTAGTTAGTCCCGGTAAAGCCCCCAGACGACGGATTTTTTTGAAACGAGGCCCTCTGTAACGTGACATAAAGACTCCTTATTTTTTATGAAATTTCATAAAACAAAATTAAAACTAAACTAAAATATGATAAATTAATCGAAATTTACTGAAGTATTGTATTACAAAGAATAATTAGAGGAATTGTATCAATATCCGGACCTTATTGTATATAAATAATTGTATTATATAAATAAAAAGAATTTAAAATAATAATAAAAAAAATTCAGGGTTCTTTTCTTGATTGATTTGTTCTCCAGAGACCGAACTCCTCCAATCCCATTTTTATTCATAATTGGAAGTTCCTACGAGATGATAGGGTGACCCTTGGGAAAAGCGAAAGAAGTTTTTCGCTTTGATTTCACATTATCAATTATGTAAAAAATAAAAAATCAAACAAACGGAGAAAAGCCGGCTATCGGAATCGAACCGATGACCATCGCATTACAAATGCGATGCTCTAACCTCTGAGCTAAGCGGGCTCACATAACATAAATTGTACACGTATACTAATTTAGTAAACTACTGAGATATTAACTGTTCATTCTTAGCTATTTCATAAGAAATATGATATATAGAAAAATAGAAATATCAAAAATAAGGAAGAATAGAAAATAGAATTTTATAATTTCCAAACATATTGGATATTTGAATATTATAGAACATACCTATTAATATAGCGATATTATTAAATATCGCGATATAAAATTTTGATCTATTTCTCAAATATATGTTTATCAATAATAAATATCTTAATTAGCTTAATTAGATGGTAAGATTTTTTTTACTATTCTATGTTTACTATTTTTTATTACATAATTTTATTATATTTCATATATATTTTATATATAGAAATATATATATTTCATTTAACTTTAATTTGAAAATATATTTTAATATTTCATTTTAAATAAAATCGAGTAAAGTAATGTAATTAAAGTAATGTAATTAAATTTAGAATCTTATTCTATTTCTATATTTTTTGTATATTACAATCTTATAATATTATTATTTATTATATATAATTCGAAATAATTTCATATTTAATTAATAAATAATTTTATTTTGAATTCTCTTCTAATTCTAAATTAACGGAATGGTTAGTTATAGCCATTTTATTAGTTTTAGTTATGGCTATTAATTTAATTTTAAATTAATAATACTCAAATCTTCCTTTTCGTTTTTTTGTTATGTTATAATGTTATAGAAGGCCTGCCCTAAGAATAACATGAAAGATAAAAGTGCAATCCAGATCATAATGAAACACTCCTCTGGTTTCATTCGGAAAGGTGAAAGCTAAGACGAAAAAAAAAAAAAGAATCGACCGTTCAAGTATTTTAAATTGCACGCTAAAAACGGTAGAAATAGGGGCATATATAAGTATAATAAATATATATTATACTATAATATATATGTTATGCGATCTATATTGAATTGATGATATAGAAATGATAGAATCATTTCTGATTGGACCAAATACGGGTCTCCGATAGAGATGAAAGAAAATATACAAGAAATCAAATAGTAGAAAACACTTTTCAATATAGGAACCGGTATCTAATGAATTCAACCGGTCCAGCATAATAGAAATGAAAGAAAAAAGGGGGGGCGGCATCATGATGCGATCTTAATCACATCAAAAAAAAGAGGGGATATGGCGAAATTGGTAGACGCTACGGACTTAATTGGATTGAGCCTTGGTATGGAAACCTACCAAGTGAGAACTTTCAAATTCAGAGAAACCCTGGAATTAAAAATGGGCAATCCTGAGCCAAATCCTGTTTTATGAAAATAAACAAGGGTTTCATAAACCGAAAATAAAAAAGGATAGGTGCAGAGACTCAATGGAAGCTGTTCTAACAAATGGAGTTGGCTGCATTGTGTTAGTAAAGGAATCCTTCCATCGAAACTTCAGAAAGGATGAAGGATAAACCTATATACATACGTATAGTACTGAAATACTATCTCAAAATGATTAATGACGACCCAAATCTGTATTTTTTTATATTTATATGAAAAATGAAAGACTTGTTGTGAATCGATTAAAAATTGAAAAAAGAATCGAATATTCATTGATCAAACCATTCACTCCACCGTAGTCTGATAGATCTTTTTAATAATTGATTAATCGGACGAGAATAAAGATAGAGTCCCATTATACATGTTAATATCGACAACAATGAAATTTATAGTAAGAGGAAAATCCGTCGACTTTAGAAATCGTGAGGGTTCAAGTCCCTCTATCCCCAAAACGACCCGGTTGACTCCCTAATTATTTATTTTCATTTTATCATTTTGTTAGCGATTCAAATAAAAATTCGTTATATTTATCATTCATTCTCATTCTACTCTTTTCTTTCACAAATGGATCTGAGCGAAAATTTTTTTCTTATCACAAGACTTGTGTGTGATATATATGATACGCGTACAGTACAAATGATTTGAGCAAGGAATCCATTAAATTTGAATAATTAACAATACATATCATTACTTGTACTGTACTGAAACTTTGAAAATTTTTTTTTGAAGATCCAAGAAATTCTATTAGATCCTGTATAATACTTTGTAATACTTTTTCGTTTTTCTAATTGACTAATTGACATAGACCCAAGTCCTATATTAAAATAAAATGAGGATGATGCGTCGTGAATGGTCGGGATAGCTCAGCTGGTAGAGCAGAGGACTGAAAATCCTCGTGTCACCAGTTCAAATCTGGTTCCTGGCACATGAGTAATTTGTATGAGTATATATTCTAAAAATTAATTGATATGGGTCGACATACATATTCATTAATAGTATAAATCATGATACATATTTATCCATCTAAATGTCGGAGATATACCCCTTATATATATCATATGTATATAAAGTATACAAATCATATGTATATAAAGTATACAAAAGAATTCCATTTTGTTTCCTCTTGTTTTTTTATTTGTCCGTACTGTGTCTCCTTTTGTTCAAAAAAAACGTTAATACTTTATACATATTCGAAAGGCTAAATTAGTTAGTTGAAAGAGAAAAAGTATAGTCTAGAGGAGTTGAGGGATGGGAATAGCCAAAGTTCATTTCAGATACAGTACAAATAGAATATGATCCTCTTTCATTTCCTTCTATATTTTTTTCATATTCTATTTCTTCATTTCCTCCTATGTTACTTTCTATAG
>NC_061549.1:62500-87500 GCF_042453785.1 Malus domestica
TAAATTTAATAAAACTTAATAAATTTTTTTATGTGTGGTGATCAAGTAGTTATTTAATTTATAGGAATCAAAGTCAAAATCCGAAGAATGGATTTTGACTTTGGTAACATAAGATTGAATTGTAGAAAGAACCATCCGGATCGTTTTTTTATCGATATTCCTGGTTACTAATACTAACTAGGAAATCTCTATTAAACAAAAGAGTGAATTCTTTCAAAATAAAAGAGTGAATTCTTTCGCTTTCTTCCGTGGAATTAGTTAACAAGGTCTTGCATCTTTCTATATCTCCCGAAAAAAATCCCCCACTAAGAATCCTTTTTGTTGGATCGTATTATAACGAATTCTTTGGGGGTTTTTAGGAAATATTTTAAAATTTTATTAAATTATGAAATTTATAAGACAAGAAAAGATAATAACTACTAATACGAATAATAAAAGGGTGGATTATCGTATATATATATTTCATGTAGAAACATGTAGAAAGATGAATTAGAAACATGTAGAAAGATGAATTAGAAACATGTAGAAAGATGAATAGGTCCATTTATTTATATATTTATTGTATTTTATTAATTTAATTAATATATATTTCTTAAATTAATATATATTTCTTAAAACATATACTTATAGACTCCCTATCCCTATTAAGTATATATATACTCACTTAGGTATACTTAGTATAATATAACAATTATCTATGAATTATAAGATATCTTTATAACAATATAAGGATAAGGTTCAAATATAAAACAATAAATATAACAATAAATAACAGGTACAAATATTAAATCGAGGTACCCATTCTATGATAACTCTCAACAGTCTCCCCTCCATTTTTGTGCCTTTAGTGGGCTTAGTATTTCCGGCAATTGCAATGGCTTCTTTATCTCTTTATGTTCAAAAAAACAAGATTTTTTAGATACAACAAGGACAAATCTTATATATATATTTTTTCAAGACTTACTTGGATCATAACACGGATATCTATTTAGTAAAATATGGTATAATATGCGGCTTCCTTCGAGCATAAGCTCTTATGTATGTGTAAACATGATAAATAAATTATAACTATTTTCAAATAGATCGGGATCGGGGAGAATTTCTGAAATGTAAAGTCAATATATCTATATGTATTAGGAAATCATATGAAAGGGATGTTATTATTTTAGTTTGGATCTAAGAAATTCGATGAATTATCCCTAAAGGTTCACATCATAATAGTGCTGGTTGATGAGAGTTACTTCGGAAACAAAAAAAAGTAAAAAAAAATTATTTTTGTTATTCTCCCAATTCCAATAAAATGCAACTAGGTCTAGTTAGAGTATGAGTTGGCGATCAGAACGTATATGGGTAGAACTTATAGCGGGGTCTCGAAAAACAAGTAATTTCTGTTGGGCCTTTATTCTTTTTTTAGGTTCATTAGGGTTTTTATTGGTTGGAACGTCCAGTTATTTTGGTAGGAATTTTATATCTTTATTTCCTTCTCAGCAAATAATTTTTTTTCCACAAGGTATCGTGATGTCTTTCTATGGGATCGCAGGTCTTTTTATTAGCTCCTATTTGTGGTGCACAATTTTGTGGAATGTAGGTAGTGGTTATGATCGATTCGATATAAAAGAGGGCATAGTGTGTATTTTTCGTTGGGGATTTCCTGGAAAAAATCGTCGCATATTCCTCCGATTCCTTATGAAAGACATTCAGTCCATCAGAATAGAAATTAAAGAGGGTATTTATGCTCGTCGTGTCCTTTATATGGAAATAAAAGGACAAGGAGCCATTCCCTTGACTCGTACTGATGAGAATTTTACTCCACGAGAGATTGAGCAAAAAGCTGCTGAATTGGCCTATTTCTTGCGTGTACCAATTGAAGTATTTTGAAAAAAGGAACTGAAGAATGAATACTTTGCAAGAGATAAAAAACTCAAGAATCATCTTTTTTTCTATAGCATAACTTAACTGAAGTTTCTTCAGAACGCTTACTCGAGCCAAAGCAAACGTATATGAAACAATTCTAAAACTAAATTGTTTATGTCCACAATTTTTTTTATGCGTATGTAAATCCACTTAACTCAATTCAGTAACAAATCTAAATGATAGATTCATCATATATCAAAACAAAACATTTCATCATAAAGTAAAGAATTTTTTTTTCTAAATACTAAATATTTGATATTTTGATAGAACGGGAGTTCTTTCGTCTCGAAATCCGACTACTATTAATTTGAAGAGGGCTCTTTCTTATTCTATATTCTTTCTAAATTCAAGGACTAACCGCTGTACTGAATCACAAAAAAATCCGGAAATACATCGATGACTTGTAATAGAACTTATGCTTGATAGAAATATTAGTATCATATAGAGTCGACGAATGAGGTGCGTTCATTAAAAATTTTAAAATTCACAGACGAAAAAATGGCAAAAAAGAAAGTATTAATTTCCCTTCTATATCTTGCATCTATAGTATTTTTGCCTTGGTGGATCTCTCTCTCATTTAATAAAAGTCTGGAATCTTGGTTTACTAATTGGTGGAATACTAGGCAATCCGAAATTTTTTTGAATGATATTCAAGAAAAGAGTATTCTAAAAGAATTCATAGACTTAGAGGAACTCTTACGTTTGGACGAAATGATAAAGGAATACCCGGAAACACATTTACAAAAGCCTCGCATCGAAATCTACAAAGAAACGATCCAATTGATCAAGATGCACAACGAGGATCGCATCCATACAATTTTACACTTCTCGACAAATATAATCTGTTTCGGTATTCTAAGTGGTTATTCTATTCTAGGTAATGAAGAACTTGTTATTCTTAACTCTTGGTTTCAAGAATTCCTATACAACTTAAGCGACACAATAAAAGCTTTTTCTATTCTTTTATTAACTGATTTATGTATAGGATTCCATTCGCCCCACGGTTGGGAATTAATGATTGGCTCTGTCTACAAAGATTTTGGATTTGCTCATAATGATCAAATTATATCCGGTCTTGTTTCTACTTTTCCAGTCATTTTAGATACAATTTTTAAATATTGGATCTTTCGTTATTTAAATCGTGTATCTCCTTCACTTGTAGTGATTTATCATTCAATGAATGACTGAAAAGTGATCGAACGATCCAATTATAATATTTGTTACTTTGTACATAAGCAAAACATTCAAAATTGTACTTACTACCCATCCAAGGGATTCCTCCAATATTCCAGTAAAATTATTTATATTTAATATTTAAGTAAATAGCAAAATTATAGATAGGGAACTATACTAGCGACCTACCTAATTTTATTGTAGAAATTTTCGGGATCAATGATTGGACCATGCAAACTAAAAATACCTTTTCTTGGATAAAGAAAGAGATTACTCGATCCATTTCCGTATCGCTCATGATATATATACTAACCCAGGCACCCCTTTCAAATGCATATCCCATTTTTGCACAGCAGGGTTATGAAAATCCACGAGAAGCGACTGGCCGTATTGTATGTGCCAATTGCCATTTAGCTAATAAACCCGTGGATATCGAGGTTCCACAAGCGGTACTTCCTGATACTGTATTTGAAGCAGTTGTTCGAATTCCTTATGATCTGCAACTGAAACAAGTTCTTGCTAATGGTAAAAAAGGAGCTTTGAATGTCGGGGCTGTTCTTATTTTACCCGAGGGGTTTGAATTAGCCCCTCCCGATCGTATTTCGCCCGAGATTAAAGAAAAGATAGGAAATCTGTCTTTTCAGAGCTATCGTCCCACTAAAAAAAATATTCTTGTGATAGGTCCGGTTCCTGGTCAGAAATATAGTGAAATCACCTTTCCTATTCTTTCCCCGGACCCCGCTACTAAGAAAGATGTGCACTTCTTAAAATATCCCATATATGTAGGCGGGAACAGGGGAAGGGGTCAGATTTATCCCGACGGGAGCAAGAGTAACAATAATGTTTATAATGCTACAGCAGCAGGTATAGTAAGCAAAATAATACGAAAAGAAAAAGGGGGGTACGAAATAACCATAGCGGATGCATCGGATGGACGTCAAGTGGTTGATATTATCCCTCCAGGACCGGAACTTCTTGTTTCAGAGGGCGAATCCATCAAACTTGATCAACCATTAACGAGTAATCCTAATGTGGGTGGATTTGGTCAGGGAGATGCGGAAATAGTACTTCAAGATCCATTACGTGTCCAAGGTCTTTTGCTCTTCTTGGCATCTGTTATTTTGGCACAAATCTTTTTGGTTCTTAAAAAGAAACAGTTTGAGAAGGTTCAATTGTCCGAAATGAATTTCTAGATCTGCGGATTTATCAACATCAAGCTCTAAAAATAAACAAATTTTTGTTGGGAATTATGTATGATCAAAAAAATTTTGCTTATTTATATTCTTTATTCTACCGGATTTCGGGAATTACTTAATACCGCATTCCTGGTCATAGTATATTGTGAAGGCGACTGACTGTTTTACTTAACTCTTCTTTATTTATTTGTTTTTTCAATCCAAATTGAAACGGTATGATATAGAATGAATCAATAGTTTTATATTTGACTAGAATCAAAACAAAAGATAAATAAGCGGAGAATAGAAACCAAAGTATAAATGAGAGGAACAAAGGATTTTAGGGGAGATTGTTCGTCTCCTAGTCCTTGACACAAGAAACGGAATTTTACCCAACCCTTTCTTGTGTCGAATTAATAAAGATTCTCGATCCCATTCGTAAAAAATGGATATTTGTAGTTTTCATTTTTTTTTTTTTTTTTTTATATATAGGTTTATTTTATCATAACCCTTTTTTTTTTTTTTTAGATTTCTTACGTAACATAGTGGTAGTGGACAAATAAATATAGGTCAATTTATTGAGCAATATAGAACTTCTTCAATTTCAACGAACTTATAAAAAAAAATTTCACTTTTATTAGATTAAATATTTATTAGATTAAATGGAGTAAGGTTCTATTCTATTAGTATAGAAAGGGTTTGCATGATATCTGATTGATAGAAATATATTATATTTCTATATAATTGTGAGTCATCCAAAAAGGGTAAATCGAGTGATTCCTTCTTTGTTTTAAGTATTGACAGATACTATTGAGTAACAGATGTTCTGAATCAATTAACGAAGTTCATTTTTTAAAAACATCATCAGAAAAGGTGGATGTTTTTGAAACATCTCTAAAAAAAAATATTATGATTATTAAGAACTCAACGGGACTTACCCCCTCTTTCCTTGTCTGATTCGAGGGGGATCCCGTTGAGTTCTTATGCTTTCATGTCTACAACTCAGTTCATCCGATTATTACAGGGATGAACCTAATCCGGAATATGAACCATAAAAGAAAATACCGATTAAACCGATCACAAGAATACCGGCTACAGTACCTATTATCCAAAGAGGAATCCTTCCAGTAGTATCGGCCATTTGTCCTACTTTCCTCCACATTTTATCAAGTGGTCATGCTAGAGACATAAACAGCCATAGATAATTATGAGATGATATCTTTCCGAATGGGATAAGAGAATTCCTACTATCTATTCTTTTTTTATTTTAATTAAAGAAATAATTGGAAAATAAAACAGCAAGTACAAAAATGAGTAATAACCCCCAGTAGAGACTGGTACGATTCAATTCAACACTTTGTTCGTTCGGGTTTGATTGTGTCGTAGCTCTATGATTCGGA
Source organism: Malus domestica (assembly GCF_042453785.1). Lineage (NCBI taxonomy): Eukaryota > Viridiplantae > Streptophyta > Magnoliopsida > Rosales > Rosaceae > Malus > Malus domestica. The sequence continues at coordinate 68,163 of NC_061549.1, forward strand.
TTAGGTTTATCGTTGGATGAACTGCATTGCTGATATTGACCCTAAAAAAGAAACGGTAGGTACAGCTAGTCCGTGAACAGCTAACCATCGCACTGTAAAAATTGGATAGGTTCTATCTATAGTCATTTTGGCCTCCTAAAAAGATCTACTAAATTCATCGAGTTGTTCCAAAGGATCAAAACGGCCAGTTATTAATGGAATTCCTTGTCGGCTTTCTGTAAAATACTCGTTTGGGCGAGGGCTTCCAAATACATCGTAAGCTAAACCCGTGCTGACGAATAACCAACCCGCAATAAATAAGGAAGGTATAGTAATGCTATGAATGACCCAGTATCGAATACTGGTAATAATATCCGCAAAAGAACGTTCTCCTGTGCTTCCAGACATGTTGAGCTCCGCATATTCTTGTACAGTCAGGGGGGGGCCGATTCCGTAAAAGATTAAATCAGTAAATGGAAATTTACTGAAACCAATCTTTGTGAGATCGTCAATATTGTACCAAGGGTGTTTTTAGAGTATACCGAATCAGTATAGCTATCCTTCTTCTGACACAGCAATGCAATTTCACAATCAATATCGAAATGAAGTGTTAGATAATTTGTTTCTTCTTTTCTTGTTGCTTGTCGATGTAGAATTTTGTACCATTTAATATAAAATTCCTCAAATTCCTGTAGTATAAGGATTTTCTTCAGTAGAAACTGAAGATCAAGTAAAATGTGAATTCGACAGGTTGGTTTCCAATAATTTATGAAGGAGATTCTCATATTCTTACGATTCAATTAGACGTTACATCTAAAAACATACGTTTTGTGGTTGTATAAGATGTTTTTTGTTGGAATCTTTTTTTTTTTTTTTTTAGGAATTGGTTGGCCACCCAGTAACAAGTAACAATAGTAGATATTATTCAATGAAAGAAAGAGGAACGACGAATAAATAAAAAACAATAAATATTCGTGATGCACGCATTATTCTATTAGCCCCCCAAGGGGGTCCTTCGTGACCTAATTACAAAGATGGGTCTTTGTAATATGGAAAGATAAAATGTAAAACCCAGTTTCGATTGATCTTATCGTGCGATACTTTTTTCTTTTCAATCGCGAGATTATGTGAATGAACTACTACTGAGTTCGCTTTAAAGTAAAAAAAAAGTGCATTAGAAGTGTCGTTCGAAAAAAAAAAAATGGATTCGATATTTCGATACAATAAAAAACAATCAAACTTATTTTCCAATTTTATTCCAGAGTGATTCAAAGAGAGTTTCATTTTGTGAATGAAGTTATAAAAAACGTTCTTAATTATTACTTTATTTATAATTTCGAATATTCTATATATACATATAGTTAGTTATATACATATATTAGTTCAGTCAACTCAAGAGTTGACCGATGAATCTATTGATTCAAAAGCGTGGGATGAGTAAATGTCACAGATGATTAATTTATTTCTTACTTATGTTACTCTATTTTTATTAGTATCGTCTATAATAATTGATGAATCAAATATTTTCAATTGAATTTATCCTTTCAATTGAATTTATCCTTTCAATTGGTTGGTATTTTTGTTTATCCTCGTATCTTTCAAAAATTGAAACTTAGGGAAGTGCTTTAGAAACATATGTATAAAAAGAACATATTTCATTTAGCCTTTTCATGCCTACTATAACTAGTTATTTCGGTTTTCTACTAGCATCTTTGACTATAACCTCAGCTCTATTTATCGGTCTGAGCAAGATACGACTTATTTGAAATTAATTTAATGAACAATTTATAAAAAAATCTTTCTATGGTAGTTCATATATTCTCCAGTCCCTTACCAATTCTTGGTCATTGAGATGTATAGTCAATACAGATTAATATTTAAGGATAAATATTACCTCTCCCTTCCCCCTTTCAAACAAATTGAAATGATTGAAGTTCTTCTATTTGGAATCGTCTTAGGTCTAATTCCTATTACTTTGGCTGGATTATTCGTAACTGCCTATTTACAATACAGACGTGGTGATCAGTTGGATCTTTGATTAATTAACATCTCGTTTTTTATTGACCTCCTACTTCCTTTAATCCGCGGGAGGTCAAATTTAGGTTACTGCTCAATTATTTTAGTGTAATTTTGACCTCCCGCGATTAACAAGAACACAGAATCACGCCCTGTAGGATTTGAACCTACGACATCGGGTTTTGGAGACCCACGTTCTACCGAACTGAACTAAGAGCGCTTTATTATCACAATAAATATTTTGTAACCTCAATTTATCTTGCATATATATATATACTATAAAAAATAAAAATGAAATATTTATTTAATTATGTATGTACAATTTTATTAATTGATCTCAATTGATCCCTCGTTACTGCTCAGAAGATAAGTAATAGGTAGGGATGACAGGATTTGAACCCGTGACATTTTGTACCCAAAACAAACGCGCTACCAAACTGCGCTACATCCCTTTCAATTGGTCTACAGTGTCATTGTAGAGAATCCCTGTCTTGTTTTCCACATCTTTATTTCCTACATTGATATACACAAACTATCTTATCATTTCTTCCTTCTTCCTTTTGGTCTCATATATCATATAACAAACATATAATATGGTAAAAGACTTATATAAAGTATGAAATAAATATGAAATCTACCACAAAAAATTAATATTTTTTTGGAATTTAAGGCGGAAATGGACGTATTTTTTTCTTTTAATAAATATCTATTTTGTACATTTCAATTTGAATTTGGAACTCCGCGTACAAGTGGTAAGTCATTAACTACATATACACATCCGGTCATATATGTATTACCATTATGTATTACAAATTACAATAAAATTACAATAACGAATACAGAAAGAGGAGTTTTTAAAATGCGAGATCTAAAAACATATCTCTCCGTGGCACCGGTAGTAAGTACTCTATGGTTCGGTTCTTTAGCAGGTTTATTGATAGAGATCAATCGTTTTTTTCCGGATGCGTTGATATTCCCCTTTTTTTCATTCTAGCTATTGATATGGGAAGGGGGAAGAAGATTAGAGATACAATCAAATATCTGTAACTAATCCCTACCCCTCCCTTCTTTTTTTTCTTTGTTTTTTCTTTTTTTCTTTTTTTACTTATTCTTTCTAAAAAAAAAAAAAAAAACAAAGAAAAAGCGGTTTCACCCTCAGTGAAACTATGAACTCGGGCTCAGGCTCAAATTAAATTAATAATAGAATGGAAATGCGGTGGTTGGGGCAACAATATCATACAAGATACTTAACTGAAAATGAAATACTGTACGGCAATTAAAAATTATAAATATAGTTAGAAATAATTATATTACTTATTATTTATTACTATATTGATATTGATTGCAACAAAATATTTCTTTCATAATTTGATTTCGAGTTACCTGCTTCTATTTTTGTGTCCTTTCTTCTTCCTTGCTTCGGGTCGGAAAATTAAAGAATTGAGTGAATCAAAAACCAAAGGAGGTTCATGGCTAAGGGTAAAGATGTCCGAGTAACGGTTATTTTGGAATGTACCAGTTGTGTTCGAAATCGTGTTAATAAGGAATCAATGGGCATTTCCAGATATATTACTCAAAAGAATCGACACAATACGCCTAGTCGATTGGAATTGAGAAAATTCTGTCCCTGTTGTTACAAACATACGATTCATGGGGAGATAAAGAAATAGATCGAACCGATCGCTCGTGTGTCAGTCTTCCAAGGAAGATGAAAAATTACATATTATATATAACAATATATATATATAATTTATTTTTGAATTTATTTAAATAGAAATAAATATAAACAAATAAATAGAAACAAACCAAATCCTATTTCGATCGGATCAAAGATGATGTAGAATTAAGAAATAGGATTGGGATTTTCAGGATAAGGAATAAACAAACCATGGATAAATCCAAGCGAATCTTTCTTAAATCTAAGCGATCTTTTCGTAGGCGTTTGCCTCCGATCCAATCGGGGGATCGAATTGATTATAGAAACATGAGTTTAATTAGTCGATTTATTAGCGAACAAGGAAAAATATTATCTAGACGGGTGAATAGATTGACCTTAAAACAACAACGATTAATTACTATTGCTATAAAACAAGCTCGTATTTTATCTCCGTTACCTTTTCTTAATAATGAGAAACAATTTGAAAGAAGCGAGTCAACCGCTAGAGCTGCTGGTCTTAGAACCAGAAAAAAAATAGGTTGACTCTTCAATTGAATTGAATCAAAATAAAATTCCAATCCAAACTCAAATGCGGATTGACGTTTTTTTTTTGTTCGAAAAATCGTAAAATCGAAATGTCCTGTCGTAAGAAAAAAAATGGGAGAAGAGGAATAAATATTTTTTATTTAACGTCTTTCTTCATTTTGATGACTTTATCATATTTTATCATACTAATTTCTACTCTACCTTCCCAGAGTTCATTCTCCAGGGAACTCCATTTAAACTATTCCAACGGATTCCTTCCAATCTCTTTATTTTATGATCTCATTGGAAATCATATAAAGACAACTCTTATTTAATATAGCTATTTGTGCAAGTATTTTACGATTAAGAAGTAACTGTCTCTTGTACAGATTGTGTATAAATTTACTATAACTAAAGTATACTTTATTCTCGCGAATTACTGCATTTATCCGAGTGATCCACAACCGACGAAAATCTCTCTTTTGTCTACCTCTATCCCGATGAGCCGAAACCAAAGCTCTTATTTTCTGTTGAGTAATAGTACGAGTAAGTCTTGAATGAGCCCCTCGAAAGGTTGATGCAAATAAACGAATTTTTGTTCTACGTCTTCGAGCTATATACCCTCGTTTAATTCTGGTCATTGAATAAATGAAACTTTGATGAATAACTAATCGATTTCCTTTCTTTCAGTTATTCCCTTCCCGTATCCTAGTCTATTAATAACAAAACTGATTCTTCCAATGTATAAAATTAAAATTCCAATGGCTTTTGCTACTATAACCTTCCCGACCACGATTTTTTTTTTTTTTTTCTAGGTGAAATGCCTAGAAAAAAATTGTATTGATATTAGGTATCAAAAACACATAAAAGTAGTAAATATAAATGGATATAGTGGGTTCCATCGTTTCTATGGTTACTTCTTAAACGGTGAGGTCCTCTCTATACACCGGAGCCCTTCTTTCGTTTAATCAATGTTATTGTTAACTTGTACAGTTCACACTCTTTGGCTCTACCCATAATTATCCAGTACGAGGTCTTTCACAATGAGATCTACTTATACAGTAACGGTATTTAATTATGAAGATTAGCTGAGTAGCTGACCCTGTTAGTCCGTTCTTGCAAGAGTAAGGCATAATTTTTCTGCTTTTTAAAATAGTATTTCCCCTGCTTAATGGATATCATTTGCTATCAATGGAGAATTCTTTCTCATCTTAAATTTAAAACGGAGTTAATTGGATTTGCACCAACGGAAACCATACATTTGATACCACAATAGAAGGATAGATCTTTTTGATTTTTAGATATTGAATGGAGTTCTTCCATTCTAGTCTATTCACTGGTACTGATCGTTGATACTGGATCAATTGTTTTCTTTCTTTTGTCCTAGCCCATGATCTGAACGAGTCGCACATACACCCTAGTACATGTTCCTCGTCGCTGAGGACATCCCCCAAGAGCGGGGGATTTCGTGACATTTCTGATTGGCTGTCTTGTGTTTCTAATAAGTTGTTTAATAGTTGGCATATTGAATCATATACATAATGGGCTGGTTTAGATCGATCTTAACCGGATGATTATGAATTATTTTATTTCTATATTAATAGATTAATGAATAGAATATTAAATCCGGTAAGAAGATAAAATCTCAAATCACCAATTCGTCTGAAATTTTTGTTATTTTTTCTTTTTTATTCAGTCGCTACAAGATCAACAATTCCATGAGCTTGGGCTTCTGTTGCTGACATAAAAACATCTCTTTCCATATCTTCGGATACAACCCATAAGGGTTTGCCTGTCCTTTGTACATAAACCCTTGTGACGGTTTCGCGCAGCTTCAAAAGTTCTTCCGCTTCCAAGATAAATTCTCCCGTCTGTGCCTCATAAAAAGAACTAGCAGGTTGATGGATCATTACCCTGATGATATAACATAATAAATGTTTATTCTATCTCGCATGATGATAAGGTGAAGAGATAAAGAATAATAAAATATAGAATTGAACAACCGTACAGGCATCTTTTACGCATTGCATACGGCTCTATAATGGAATTCGTTTTTACCTTACTTAAATATCAAATAAATTAAATATAGGGTCTATCAGATTCGGGTTGGTAAATGATCCAATAACCACCCTTCTTTTTGTTTTTGGAGTAGTTCAAAAATACTATGATGGCTCCGTTGCTTTATATATTTATTTCGTCTGTTATTTAGCAATCCCAAAGTTTCTTTTTTTTTTTCAAATAAAAAAACAAGATTTTTTTTATTTTCATATTCTTTCATAACCTAAATATTGTTAAGAGCCTCCCGGCGTGAAAACAAAAAAGTTTGTGACGCTGAAATAGGCCTCCCGATAGATTAGATAAAATCGGAAATACCTTTTATCTCATACTACTCTTTCGATACATAATTTAAGGGTTAAAAAAATTTATCATATCGAATTCGAAGTGCCATGCTATTATTACTTAATATTCATATTTCATATAGCGCGAAGGCATAGTCTTCTTTTTTCTCTCAAATCAAATAAAAAACTCATTGGCGCCAAGCGTGAGGGAATGCTAGACGTTTGGTAATTTCTCCTCCGACCAGAATAAAAGATCCCATTGAAGCGGCTAATCCCATGCATATTGTCTGTATATCTGGTCGCACAAATTGCATAGTATCATAAATAGCTACTCCGGGTATTACCCATCCGCCAGGAGAATTTATAAACAAATATAGATCTTTGGTATCATCCTCTATACTGAGATATACCATAAGACCAATAAGTTGATTCGAGATCTCGCTATCAACCCCTTGGCCTAAAAAAAGTAATCTTTCTCGATAAAGTCGGTTGATTGGGATAAAGTTGTATCCCTTAGAAACCGTACATGCACCTTTTGATGCATACGGTTCAACAAAAATAACGAAAAAAAAAAAAGAATCAATGTGTAGATGTAGATTCTAGCGCTTTCTTTTATTTATTTTTTTTTTTTTCATACCAGGCTTTTAACTTATAAAAAGGGGCTTTTCTTTCATTTTTCAAAAAAGATGGGTTTTGGCCTGTTTTGTTTATCTATAAAAAAAATTACTAAATTTATCTAACTAACTTTTCATTGATGTATTGTTTCATCGAGATACAATCTCAATCGCGATGTAATTTTCTTGTTCCTGAATGGGCTTCTTCAATTTTTTTAGGTTTATGCTCTACTCCGAGTAAAGATCCGCCCGATTTGGATTTGCACATATATGACAAATGCCCCAATACCACGTCCTTTTGCTATGACTTCCTTTTTACAATTTATTTCATGTCTTACAACAGATATTCAATGCATTCATCATATTACTCGATTGATTAACAGTTTGAGATCACTTCTATTATAAATATATAAAGAAATAGAATATGATAGAAATAGTAATCATAAATAGATTTATTACCGGTTTTTTTCTAAACGGAGCCTGGATACTTCATTTTATTGGCCTAACCAAGATAACCATAAATTATTCTAATTGATAATATTAATCTGTATACCCTCCCGAAAAAATGGATCTAATTGAACTTCACGCTCCAAATTTTTGATAATTCAATCAATCTTTCTTGGGCGAAGGGGAGGATATCTCGATCGGGGAAGAGAATGGGGAAATACCATATGACCCAATATATCTGACAAGTCGCACTATATGTCAATCCACAATGCATCTTCCTCTCCAGGACTTCGAAAAGGTACTCTTGGAACACCAATAGGCATTAAATAAAAGAAAAATTAAGTACTATATCTCACTTTGATGTGAAAGCGTAACAATGGATTTAGTGTCCTACTAATATTGGCCTTTATCATATTTTATCCATAGATTGACTAAGTTCATAAAAAAAGATAAAGAAGACAAAATGAATAAAGGAAAATTATTACAAATAAGTCCTTTGAATGATGAACAAATATATATATACATTCACTCATATAAAATGGTATCAACTCCCCTACCATTGCGTATTGGTACTTATCGGGTGTAGAATAGATCTGCTTCTTTTTGTTCCTACGAACAAAATAGTTTCATTATTACTAAAAGTAATTGAAAAGAATCAAACAAATCAAACAAATATTAATTCTTTCCCCAAGATAATCCACTAAAAAGAGGGTCCACAGCATAGTTTTTTCCAATGCAATAAAGTTACATTGTGTCTATTTTTCATTGATAAAGGGGTATTTCCATGGGTTTGCCTTGGTATCGTGTTCATACCGTCGTATTGAATGATCCCGGTCGTTTGATTTCTGTCCATATAATGCATACAGCTCTGGTTGCTGGTTGGGCCGGTTCGATGGCTCTATACGAATTAGCAGTTTTTGATCCTTCTGATCCTGTTCTTGATCCAATGTGGAGACAGGGTATGTTCGTTATACCCTTCATGACTCGTTTAGGAATAACCAATTCATGGGGCGGTTGGAGTATCACAGGGGGTACTGTAACGAATCCGGGTATTTGGAGTTACGAAGGTGTGGCCGGGGCACATATTGTGTTTTCGGGCTTGTGCTTTTTGGCAGCTATCTGGCATTGGGTGTATTGGGATCTAGAAATATTTACTGATGAACGTACAGGAAAACCCTCTTTGGATTTGCCTAAGATCTTTGGAATTCATTTATTTCTATCAGGGGTGGCTTGCTTTGGTTTTGGTGCATTTCATGTAACAGGATTGTATGGTCCTGGAATATGGGTGTCCGATCCTTATGGACTAACTGGAAGGGTACAATCCGTAAATCCAGCGTGGGGTGTGGAGGGTTTTGATCCTTTTGTTCCGGGAGGAATAGCCTCTCATCATATTGCAGCAGGGACCTTGGGCATATTGGCGGGTCTATTCCATCTTAGTGTACGTCCACCTCAACGCCTATACAAAGGATTACGTATGGGAAATATTGAAACCGTCCTTTCCAGTAGTATTGCTGCTGTCTTTTTTGCCGCTTTTGTAGTTGCTGGAACTATGTGGTATGGTTCAGCAACTACCCCGATTGAATTATTTGGTCCCACTCGTTATCAATGGGATCAAGGATACTTCCAACAAGAAATATATCGAAGAATTGGTGCTGGGTTGGCTGAAAATCAAAGTTTATCTGAAGCTTGGTCTAAAATTCCCGAAAAACTAGCTTTTTATGATTACATCGGCAATAATCCGGCAAAGGGGGGGTTATTCAGAGCGGGCTCAATGGACAACGGGGATGGAATAGCGGTTGGGTGGTTAGGACATCCTATCTTTAGAGATAAAGAGGGGCGCGAACTTTTTGTACGTCGTATGCCTACTTTTTTTGAAACATTTCCGGTTGTTTTGGTAGACGGAGACGGAATTGTTAGAGCCGATGTTCCTTTTAGAAGGGCGGAATCTAAATATAGTGTCGAACAAGTAGGTGTAACTGTCGAGTTCTATGGCGGCGAACTCAACGGAGTCAGTTATAGCGATCCCGCTACTGTGAAAAAATATGCTAGACGTGCTCAATTGGGTGAGATTTTTGAATTAGATCGTGCTACTTTGAAATCCGATGGTGTTTTTCGTAGCAGTCCACGGGGTTGGTTTACTTTTGGACATGCTTCGTTTGCTTTGCTCTTCTTCTTCGGACACATTTGGCATGGTGCTAGAACCTTGTTTCGAGATGTTTTTGCTGGTATTGATCCAGATTTAGATGCTCAAGTGGAATTTGGAGCATTCCAAAAACTTGGAGATCCAACTACAAGAAGACAAGTAGTCTGATACAATATGCTTTGTTACTTGTTACTTTTCATTTTGATTTTCTTTTTGTGATTTTTAGATGGGGTACCAGATAAATCTTGATTTGAATCACTGCCTTTTCTTTGACTCTTGTTCTTTATTTATCCGGGAGACGATCCCAAATAAACAGGTATGGAAGCTATAATTGTAAATCACGATCGAATCTATGGAAGCATTGGTTTATACATTCCTTTTAGTCTCAACTCTAGGAATAATTTTTTTCGCTATCTTTTTTCGAGACCCGCCTAAAGTTCCAACTAAAAAGGTGAAATGATTTGTCATTATCTCAATTAAAGTACGGATCCTCCCAATATTGGGAGGATCCGTACTTCAACTAGTCCCCGTGTTCCTCGAATGGATCTCTTAGTTGTTGAGAGGGTTGCCCAAAAGCAGTATATAAGGCGTACCCAGTAAAACTTACAAGTAAACCAGATAAAAAGATGGCAACTAGGGTTGCTGTTTCCATGATTATATAGTTTTAAGACATTATAAAGTTTTAAGACCACAATGGATCTATGATAAGATCATTTATTTACAACGGAATGGTATACAAAGTCAACAGATCTTACTGAATATAAAATATTATGGCTACACAAACCGTTGAAGGTAGTTCTAGATCTGGCCGCCCAAAACGAACTAATGCGGGGAGTTTATTGAAACCATTGAATTCAGAATATGGTAAAGTAGCTCCTGGGTGGGGAACTACTCCTTTGATGGGTCTCGCAATGGCTCTATTCGCGATATTCCTATCTATTATTTTGGAGATTTATAATTCTTCCATTTTACTGGATGGAATTTCAATGAATTAGATTCACAAGAACCATTAACTGGCTTTTTCAATACAAAGTGAAGCGTTTAGGTTTCTGATTTTTATCCCATTCTATTTTGGTAGTTTGACCGTGGAATTTCTTTGTTTCTGTATTTCCGGAATATGAGTGTGTGACTTGGTATAAATGATCCTATGGATAGTACAGAGAATGGGTCTGTCATCTTGATAGAGATGGTTTTACTTCGTCGGATATTCATTCTAGTATCTGGAGCACGGAATATATGAAATAGATTACTATTAGAACTATGATTCATACTTAATAGTCAGACCTCGTGTCCGGACTTCAAAAAATTTTTTCAAAGAGTTAGAAGTTATAAATAGAAATATTTTTATTCTTTCAAACTTTCGTTTATGCTTATTTTGATCAAAGGACAAAACAAAGGTTTCTTTGGTTTGGATTTTTAGTCATTATATCTATTCATTGAATAAGTGATGATCCAATGGTTCTTACTCAGGGAATTTTGGGACTTAGACTTAGTTTGAAAGGGTTTTATTGAATCATCGTGGTTTTAGTATGAATCTGAGGTTTTAATCAATTCATAGGGTCTTAACAAGAGAATTCCTATCAATAATAAAGAAAACAGCAGTAAAGCCGCATTACACATAAATAACACCAAAGAAAATAGGTAAATAGAAGATTCAAGAGGCCTATAACGATCAATATATAGACGAATGAGCCGACTTGATTTTTTGGCATTATAACCACAAAGAAGAGCTTTCGGATTTTTATTCTTTAGTATCTTCAAAAAAAAAATTGAATCATAAATCATAGAATTAATAAATTTCAAACTTTATATTACACACATCCGTTAGAACTAGTATTTGGGTGTTTCTGTTTGAGCCGTACGAGATGAAATTTTCATATACGGTTCTCCGGGGGGGTCCCCTTGATTTACCTATCTCAATAAAATCTATGATTGGTTCGAAGAACGTCTTGAGATTCAGGCAATTGCCGATGATATAACTAGTAAATATGTTCCTCCTCACGTCAACATATTTTATTGTCTAGGGGGAATTACGCTTACTTGTTTTTTAGTACAAGTAGCTACCGGGTTTGCTATGACTTTTTATTATCGTCCGACCGTTACGGAGGCCTTTGCTTCTGTTCAATATATAATGACTGAAGCTAATTTTGGTTGGTTAATCCGATCAGTTCATCGATGGTCGGCAAGTATGATGGTCCTAATGATGATCCTGCACGTATTTCGCGTGTATCTCACCGGCGGCTTTAAAAAACCTCGTGAATTGACTTGGGTTACAGGTGTGGTTTTGGGTGTATTAACCGCATCTTTTGGTGTAACTGGTTATTCCTTACCTCGGGACCAAATTGGTTATTGGGCAGTAAAAATTGTAACAGGCGTACCAGACGCTATTCCTGTAATAGGCTCGCCTCTGGTAGAGTTATTACGCGGAAGTGCTAGTGTAGGACAATCCACTTTGACTCGTTTTTATAGTTTACACACTTTTGTATTACCTCTTCTTACCGCCGTATTTATGTTAATGCACTTCCCAATGATACGTAAGCAAGGTATTTCTGGTCCTTTATAAAGAATATATACCATCTTGTAATCAATCATCTATCACTTGGGGTAGGAACACTAGTATTTCATTGCTACAAATATGGATTATTGAAAAAAAAAATAAGACATGTATTGGGATATTTCTCTTCAACTCTACAAAAATGTATTATTTTTTTGACACTCATAGTTGAAGTGAATTTTCCGAAGATAAAATGGATTATGGGAGTGTGTGACTTGAACTATTGATCGGGCCTTGCAGATATATGTCCTTATCTATCTGCCACATTTGACTTCACAACAAAAAAATGTGTCTTTGTTCCAACCACCGCGTAAGCCCCATACAGAAGATAGGCCGGTTCGTTTGAAGAGAATCTTTTCTATGATCAGACCCGATCATGTCGTGTATGATATGAACAGGCTCCGTAAGATCCAGTAGAATAAGTGATTGGCATAATCCGGATTATGTTTTATATATTTCACTTACTAAATAGTATAGAAATGTATTCATTTCCTCTGCATTGACTCGATTTATGATACTATCGGAGTGAAACAAGGGATCTAAAGAAGAACAGAGGCTAGACTATATTAGTAACAAGTAAATCCTTTGCTTTGTATGTAAACAGTCTCGATATTTAGGGGATAAAGGCCAATTGCAAGATCTGAGACGACCCATAAAGCATTTGATCATGATCAATTTTGTAAGCCTACTTGGGTATTGAGCATTTATCTGTAAGAACTGAATTCCTTGCAATGGTTAGTTGTTGCAACTGCGAAAAAGGGAATCCGTTTTCTTACATAGAATCATTCATATATGTGTGGATATGGATAACATATCAATTTTTTTATATGGATCCATTTGATTCGTTTGATTCGTGCTCGAGCTGGATGATGAAAAATTATCATGTCCGGTTCTTTCGGGGGATGGATCTAGAATAATTCACCTATCCTAATAACAAAAAAACCTGACTTGAACGATCCTGTGTTAAGAGCTAAATTGGCTAAAGGGATGGGTCATAATTATTACGGAGAGCCCGCATGGCCAAACGATCTTTTATATATTTTTCCAGTAGTAATTTTAGGTACTATTGCATGTAACGTAGGCTTAGCGGTTCTAGAACCATCAATGATTGGTGAACCCGCGGATCCATTTGCAACTCCTTTGGAAATATTGCCTGAATGGTATTTCTTTCCCGTATTTCAAATACTTCGTACAGTGCCAAATAAGTTATTGGGCGTTCTTTTAATGGTTTCAGTACCTGCGGGATTATTAACAGTACCTTTTTTGGAGAATGTTAATAAATTCCAAAATCCATTTCGTCGTCCCGTAGCGACAACCGTCTTTTTGATTGGTACTGTAGTAGCCCTTTGGTTGGGTATTGGAGCAACACTACCTATTGATAAGTCCTTAACTTTAGGTCTTTTTTAAATCGATTCAACTGTGAAATAAAAAAAAGTATATTATGACGTGTGTATCTAGGGAATAGTCGCTTCAAAGTGAATTTTCCCTAGATACATCTATTCAATTTAATTTTGGACCGATTCGGAATATATGGATTGTGCTAAAGATTCAAGATTCAAAACGAATTTTTATCTGTTTAGACAAAACTTTAGAAAAAAAAAAAAGAAAAAAAGTAAATAACTCATAAAAATTTATTCGAAATGCTTTTTTATTTCTAGAATGTTCAATATATGTTTGACATCTTCTATGCGAAAATGTTTCATTTTCATAAGATCTTCTTGACTGTTATTCAAAAGGTCCAATAATGTATGTATATTGGACCTTTTGAGGCAATTATAGACCCTGGGGAGCAATTCTGATTGGTCAATAAAAATATATTTCAATGCGATTTCTTTTTTATTTTTCCTTTGTTTAGCCAATCTATCATGATAAGTAAAGAGGGGTAAAGTCACTTTGTGTTGATTATTTTCTAAATGTAAGTTTTCTTCTTCTGCATGTAAAAAAGGAATAAATAAATTAATCAAATTCCGGGAGGCTTCATGAAGTGCTTCTTTAGGAGTTAAACTTCCATTTGTCCATATTTCGAGAAAAAGTATCTCTTGTTTTTCATTCCCATTCACATAAGAATGAATACTATGATTCGCATTTCGAACAGGCATGAATACAGCATCTATAGGATAACTTCCGTCTTGAAAGTTATTTGGCGTTTTTATACGATATCCGCGATTCCTCTCGATTTGTAATTCAATACACAAATTCATTGGTTCTGTTAGGTTAGCTATATACTGTGTATTATCAACAATTTCCACAGAAGGTGGTAAGATAATGTCTTGAGCAGTTACATATCCAGGACCCTTGACACAAATAGACGCGTTACGAGTTCCATACAGATTACTTTTCAAGACAATTTCTTTCAAATTCATTAAAATTTCATGTACGGATTCTTGAATACCTACTATGGTAGAATATTCATGTGGTATTTTCTCAGATTTTGCGCGTGTGATACATGTACCTTCTATTTCTCCGAGCAAAGCTCTTCGCATTGCAATGCCTATTGTATCGGCTTGACCTTTCATAAGTGGGGCCAGAATAAAGCGTCCATAATAAAGACGCTTACTGTCTGCTCTTGATTCAACACACTTCCACTGTAGTGTCCGAGTAGATACTGTTACTTTCTCTCGAACCATAGTATATTATTTGATCAAATCATTGAATTATTTATTTCTCTTGAAATCTCTTCAATGTTTATTTTTACACACGTCTTTTTTTAGGAGGCCTACAGCCATTATGTGGCATAGGAGTTACATCCCGTATGAAACTTAATAGTATACCACTTCTACGAATAGCTCTTAATGCCGCATCTCTTCCGAGACCCGGGCCTTTTATCATAACTTCTGCTCGTTGCATACCTTGATCCACTACTGTCCGAATAGCATTTCCTGCTGCGGTTTGAGCGGCAAATGGTGTACCCCTTCTTGTACCCTTGAATCCACAAGCCCCGGCAGAGGACCAAGAAATTACTCGACCCCGTACATCTGTAACAGTCACAATGGTATTGTTGAAACTTGCTTGAACATGAATAACTCCCTTGGGGATTCTACGTGTATTCTTACGTGAACCAATACGTCTATTTCTACGCGAACCAATTTTTGGTATAGGTTTTGCCATATTTTATCATCTCATAAATATAAGTCAGAGATATATGGATATATCCATTTCATGTCAAAACAGATCCTTATTCTTTGTTTTTTTTTTTTTTTTTACTTATTTATTTTATTTATTTGATTTTATTTATTTATTTGTACATATGTACATCGGGTCCTTTAGATTTCGAGAGTCTTTTTGTTTTAGAAAGATTATCCTTGTCTTTGTTTATGTCTCGGGTTAGAACAAATTACTATAATTCGTCCCCGCCTACGGATCAATCGACATTTTTCACAAATTTTACGAACAGAGGCCCTTATTTTCATATTTGTCATTCCTTTTTTTAATTCCGAATCTACTTAATTGGAAGAAAATAAGTTTCTTGAAATTTTTAATTTCGAATTGTATCCTCACGAAAGAATGTTGAAATTGAAAAAACCGCCTAATCATTCAAGTCTTTGCTTTGGAGTCTCTAAATTATACGCCCTTTGGTTGAATCATAAGGACTTACCTCAATTTTTAGTCTATTTCCTGGTAGTATACGTATAAAACTACATGAAATCCTTTACGAAACAAAAACCAGAATAATTTTTTTGTTATCTAAACGAATCCGGAAGATACATACCATCGGTAAGTTGTTCAGTAATTAAACCCTCATGAATCCATTTTTGTTGTTTCATTCCAGGTAAAACCGCTTTGAAGTATCAACTAATGTAAGAGGGATAATATTATAAACTTGTCCTTTCTCTTTTTTCACAAATATGACCGTGTCGGCTATTAGAAAGATTACCATATATAACACAAAACTTCTCCGCCGATTCCTTCTAGTCGAGCCTTTCGGTCTGTCATTATACCTCGAGAAGTAGAAAGAATTACAACCCCCATTCCGCCTAAAATTCTAGGAATTCGTTGATAGTTAGAATATATTCGTAGACCGGGTCGACTGATCCGTTTTAAATTTAAAACAGTTCTATATGGTCCTTTCCTATTTCTTCTATGTCGTAGGGTTAAAACCAAAAAATATTTTTTGCTTTCTTGATGTTTTCTCACGTTTTCAATAAAACCCTCTTGTAAAAGGATTTTAACAATATTTTCAGTGATGTTAGTAGATGGTATTCGAACTGTTCTTTTTTTATTCATGTCAGCATTTCGTATAGAGGTTATTATGTCAGCAATAGTGTCTTTACTCATGATAAACTAAGATTTTTGTTTCCCCCGAATTTTGATATAATCAACATGCTCTTTTTCTTTTTTTCTGAATTTTTTAATATTTATGAATTAGTTTTTTTTTAGATTTATGAATTATTAAAGATATATACGTGATAGATAAACAATTTACTAATTAATTAAATAAATTTAATCAATTTCATTCAAATACTTTATTAAGGTCTTCCCCTATAATACTTCAGGTGCTAATGAAACTATTTTAGTGAAATTTAACTGTCTTAATTCCCGGGCGATCGCGCCGAAAATTCGGGTTCCTTTTGGATTTCCTTCTTGATCAATAACAACCGCAGCGTTGTCATCATATCGTATTATCATACCGTTGTCGCGTTTGAGTTCTTTACAAGTACGTACAATGACAGCTCGGACCACTTCTGATCTTTCTAGAGGTGTATTTGGTACTGCTTCCTTGATTACAGCAACAATAATGTCACCAATATGAGCATATCGTCGATTACTAGCTCCTATGATTCGAATACACATCAATTCTCGGGCCCCGCTGTTATCCGCTACATTCAAATGGGTTTGAGGTTGAATCATATCATTTTTTTTTTATCGGTTTTTTCTTTTTCAATGCAAAGGTATAAATAAAAAAAAAAAAGAAATATTATTTGTTCAAAACAAAAAAAGAAACCTGCAATTGTTTTTTTTCATCCCAAAAACCCCTTTCGTTTGTTTCTACATTCCTATCCAGAAAGAATGAATTGAGTTCGTATAGGCATTTTCGATGCCGCTATTGAAATAGCCCTTCTAGCTATATTTTCTGCTACTCCGCTCATTTCATAAAGTATTCTACCGGGTTTAACGACAGCTACCCAATATTCGGGAGATCCTTTCCCCGAACCCATACGTGTTTCTGTAGGTCTTACTGTAACAGGTTTGTCTGGAAATATGCGTACCCATATTTTTCCACCGCGGCGTGCATTTCGTGTCATTGCTCGCCGCCCTGCTTCTATTTGTCTAGATGTGATCCAAGCGGGTTCAAGCGCTTGAAGAGCATATCTACCGAAGCAAATACGATTACCTCGATAAGATATTCCTTTCATTCTTCCTCTGTGTTGTTTACGGAATCTGGTTCTTTTGGGGTTATAGTTGATGGTTGTTTAGCAATTCCATCCATCTCTACTACAGAACCGGACACGAGAGTTTCTTCTCATCCAGCTCCTCGCGAATTAAACAATTAAAAATAATTAAACAAAAAAAAATACACGGTTAATAATATATGGAATCGTGGGATTCTTTGAAATTTGATCTAATCGATTATAAATTAGAAATTTTTTGTGTTTTAATATAGAATTTAACACGTATTCTATTTATAGATAATGTCGTTTTGGTAGAACGCTATAATGAATCTTTATTTTGTTTTTCCTTTTATTTCGAATCGACTAAAATTTAGAAATAAAAAAAATATTCGCGGGCGAATATTTACTCTTTCAACATTCAGTTGTAAGATTAGTCTATGACATGACCTCTCAGAATAAATGAATAGGTTTCTGGTTCGTTCCGCCATCCTACTCAATGAATCATTAGGATTCATTTTCAATAGAATCTTATGCATTCACAGGTTCTGTCGTTCCCACCACTTCTCGATTAATGATTAGGTCTGAATTTTACAACGGAGCCTCCAATTAAATTTATTCTTGAGTCAACCTTCTCAGTCTTTATTGGCTCGGGGCTCTTGATTTTTTGTTCTATGCACGGATTTGTCTAATTATGGATCAATCAGTATTGATGCTTTATTACATTCCCTTTATATGAGATGACTCATAGACCTTACATATTGGAATTCTATATCATTAATATTCTTTTTCTATCTTTCTCTCACCCTTCCATTTATCTGTATACTTTATATTGCTTTACAACCCATAATCAGATTGTTTTTTTTTTTTTTTTATGTAAAAAAGATTTCAGTTGCTACAATGATATGACTTATATATCATATCTTGACTGGTTCTTTCTATCCAGATAACACGAAGTGATGAGTTGGTTATTAGTTCTATAGTTATCAGTTTGTACTATGGGCTGTCCATTTTTTTGAATCCCAACCCTAAAAAAACCAACGAGTCACACACTAAGCATAGCAATTATATCAAATGATTAATCGAATTTTTATTCAACCTTATAGAATTGTTCTTTTTTTTTTATTATTTACCAGAAAAAGAATGAAAGAGTTTGCCATTTTTTGTTTTATCACCAGATATAACTAAATATAAGTCAAGTAAGTTCTTATTATTCCTCGTCTACAAATATCCAAATTTTGATGCCTAATACCCCATAGATAGTTCGAACTGCATAGGAACAATAATCAATTTTAGCTCGAATGGTTTGTAGAGGAACTCTACCTTCTCGGATCCATTCAACACGTGCAATTTCTTTTCCGTCGATACGCCCGGCAATTTGTACTTGAATCCCTTTTGTACCTGCCTGTTCAGTTAATTCAATAGCTTTTTTCATTGCTTTGCGAAATGAAACTCTATTCTTTAATTGTCCGGCTATAAATTCTGCAAGAATATTGGGGTGCCCATAAGGATTTGCAATTCTTGTAATAGCAATGTTGAGTTTTCGGTTTACACAATTGAGTTCTTTTTGTACATGCGTCTGTAATTCTTCGATTCTTCGAGTCCTGTCTTCTATTAATAACTTGGGGAATCCCATATAGATTATGACCTGAATCAAATCGATTCTTTTTTGAATCTCTATACGTGCAATTCCCTCTACATTAGAGGATATTTTCATATTATTTTGCACATAATTTT
>NC_061549.1:115000-132500 GCF_042453785.1 Malus domestica
CGATTATATGACCAATCATATATTACATTTATTATTTTATCCCCCAAAATTTGAATTTTATTAGGAACGCTGTTAACAAATGAATTAAATAAATTCAAATTTTGTAAAGATGAATAAACAGGCTTATATAAAAAAGACGATATAAGGATTCCGAAAGAAGCTATACTAACTGAAAAAATTGCATTTGTGATAAATTCATACCAATCCACCGAATTCTTTTTATTTTGATGTAAAAGATTTATGGATGAACTTAACAATTTGGATAATATATCCAAATCTATTCCTTCCTGATTGAAGAAAGGAATTCCTATGACTCCAACGAACAACGTAAATAAAACTAATACAAGCATCGGAAATAACATAGTATTGTCTGACTCATGGGGATATGAGAAAGTGCTTTTAGTGCCAAAACGAGTAATACTAATAAAAGGCTGCACCGTGCTTCTTACATTTTCATTACTATTTTCATTACTATTAATTCGATATGTGTTTAAAAAATAAGTTTTTTCATTGTTTTTCGTCGTTAATAAATATAATAAACGCAAATTTTTTTTAATAATTTCGGGTCCTCCTTTATCTTTACCCCATAGAGACATTGAATAGAACGAACTACTTTTTTTGCCACTGTAAGTTTGAAAATAAACGTTTAAATGTCCTTCAAAAGCAAGTAAATAGATCCGAAACATATAAAATGCAGTTAATCCTGCTGTGGACCAAGCTATTATTGCAAAAATAGGTGAATACAACCAACTATCATTAAGAATTTCATCTTTGGACCAAAAACAAGCAAGGGGTGGAATACCAGAAAGAGAAAGTGTACCCAATAAAAAAGCAGTTTTTGTAATTGGTACATGTTTTCTTAAACCGCCCATAAGAACCATATTCTGACTTTTATCTGGAGAATATCCAACAATAGCTTCCATCGCATGAATAATTGATCCAGATCCTAAGAACAACAATGCCTTCGAATAAGCATGAGTAATCAAATGAAATAAAGCAGCTCGATAAGACCCCATACCTAGAGCTAACATCATATAACCCAATTGAGACATTGTAGAATAAGCTAAGCTTTTCTTAATATCTTTTTGAGCAAGAGCTAAAGTGGCTCCTAAAAATAATGTTATTATACCTATCAAAGCTATTAGATTTAGAATGTAAGGTATAACTATGAAAAGAGGAAGAAGCCGAGCTACAAGAAAAATTCCTGCTGCTACCATAGTAGCGGCATGTATAAGAGCCGAAATGGGGGTAGGCCCTTCCATGGCATCAGGTAACCATACATGAAGGGGAAATTGGGCGGATTTAGCAACAGCGCCGGCAAATAATAGGGAGGCGCATAAAGTAACAAATAAAAAATTAACTTCATTATTATAAACCAAGTTATTGAATATTTCAAACAAATCCCGAAATTCGAAACTACCTGTTATCCAATAAAAACCCAAAATTCCTAATAATAAACCAAAATCCCCAACACGATTAGTTACAAACGCTTTTTGACAAGCATTCGCGGCACTGGGTCGTGTGAACCAAAAACCTATTAATAGATAAGAACACACTCCAACTAATTCCCAAAAAATATAAATTTGTATCAAATTAGAACTAGTAACTAATCCCAACATTGAAGTATTGGAAAAACTCATATAAGCAAAAAATCTCAAATATCCCCGATCATGAGACATATAATTGTCACTATAAATAAGAACCATAATTCCAACAGTAGTGATTAATATCGACATAATAGAAGTAAGTGGATCAACCAAGCAGCCAAATTCTAAAGAAAAATCATTATTGATGGTCCAAGACCATACATATTGATAGACAGAATTATTATTTATTTGCTGAATAGAAAAAAGGGCTGAAAAAACCATAACTATACTTAATAATAAAACACTAGGAAAAGCCCACATACGGCGAAGATTTTTTGTTGCCGTTGGAAAAAGTAAAAGTCCTGTTCCAATTAAGATAGGAACTGGAAGTGGAATGAAAGGTATAATCCATGAATATTGATATGTATATTCCATAAAAAAAAAAAAAAAAAAAATTATCTTAATTAATTGTTTCTGAGTCACCGGTTCTTATTTCTTTTCTTTTGAAAGGGGTCGGTTAATAAAAAAAAAATTAAGATATATAAAATAAAACTTAAATAGAATTTTCTAGCCTTAATTATTCTGAATCTTTCCAAACTACTTCAAATATTTAAAATCAAGAGGTTATAATTGGTCAAATGATATAAATAAGTCACTAGTGAAAAATAAATACGTATTTAATTTTATTAATACTGAATTGTTAATATTAAATTCAAATTTTTAAATAAAATTTTATGAAGATAAAAAATGAAAATTAGAATTTTCATTTTAATTATTACGTATTACAATAATTTTTTTATATCTATAGAACAAGGATAAATAATTATACCAAAAACAGTATTTGATATGAATCATAAAGCCCATAACTAAAACTATTTATTGTAATTCGGTTATTTAGAATCATTAACCAATTTGTTTTGTAACTAATTGTTTGTCTTCCATTACAATAAAAGCTATTTGTAGGAAATGCTATGATATCCAACACTTTAATTTTACGGAAAAAAAAGGGGGCAAATAAAATGCCTTTAAATTATGTATTTTGTATCCTTTAACAGATTAACTACTAGTCTCATTTGATAATTAAAATTTTGTGGACTCTTTCTTCGAGCTTGACCAATTAAATTAATATTAAATTAATTAATATAATAAAAAAAATTATTAAAGTTTTTTTTTATTAAGCGGGAGAAGGATTGGGTTATTAAACTTTTCGATTTTTTTATTACATGTATAAATGTAACATGACGAAAATAGAAAGAAAACGAAACGGACAATCTTTTTTTTTTTTTTATCAACTTCAATCTATTTGGCATAGTGTACCTTATCGTTCTTATTAATATTTTATGTGATTTTTACCCCCCCCCCTTTTTTTTTTGGAGTCTAATTTAGAGAAAAAATAGATAGAGAATAGTAAAGAACAATTGATTTTGAACAATAGATGTCTTTCACATCCAACCGAAAAACCTATTATAACTTTTTAATGGCAGTTCCAAAAAAGCGCACCTCTATTTCAAAAAAACGTATTCGTAAAAATATTTGGAAAAGGAAGGGATATAGGGCAGCATTGAAAGCTTTTTCGTTAGCGAAATCTCTTTCTACCGGGAGTTCTAAAAGTTTTTTTTGTGTAACAAATAAATAATCTGAATCGTTCTAATAACTAATAAAGTGATATAATTTTGTTTATAGTTTATTTATAAGTTATAAAAATGATAAATAATATTTATCAATTATAATTAATATTAACATCATAATAGTAAAAGAATAAATATTAATATATAAGATAAATTAAAATATAAACAATATACATTAAAAATAAAATAAATAAAAAAGAATTTGAATTAGTCTCATAATGTTTAGTCTCATAATGTTTTAATTTAAACGAATATAAAATTGAATTTGTTTTACTTAAATTTGAAGCCAAATTTTTCTTTCGTTTCTGATATAGATAAGAATTCTGTTGTCTACTGAATTCTAAAAATGAATGGTACTTTTTTGTTTGAAAAAAGGGTAAACGCAAGCGCAAGGTTTCGCCTTTCATTTTAGTATGTTTTATCATTTTCCGGATGGGGATTATCACTTTCCCCATCGCCCTTACTCAATAATAAAAAGAATTTTTTTTTTAGTTATATTTTTGATTTTATATTATAAAGAAGAGGTCGTTGAAACTAATTGATTAAGTTTAAAATGTTTTTTTATAATCTTTTAAACCATTATTTTGGGTTTTAGAAATTATTATCACTATATAAATTCCTTAAACCCAATTAAATTAATAAAAGCCCCGTTTACATTTTTAGGTAGTTATATGACGAATGCGCCAATTTTGAGTGATCTATTTTAGATCCTATGTTTCGATTGGAAGATCGATCAAGATATAATATATATATATTAATTAAAAAATTTAGAAAATATTTTGAAGTACGGTACAATTTCTATACGAAATTTTTTTATATGATTGATACGACCATCCCAAATACCTAACTTAATGGGTTTGCTAAATCTTAACGCAAATTCTCTACACAACAAAAAATCCTAACGCAACCTAACTATGCAAATATTTACATAAATCTTTTGAGTGTATCGCTGAAATTGTGTTATATAAAAATTCGATTTTTTTATTAATCGATAAAATGAATTTTTTATTTTAGATTAATAAAATAAATGATAAAAGAAATTAATCATTAAAAAATGCAAACGAGGCAGAACATTTTTTTTACTTATATCCAGGGATTGAAGTAAAAATTATCTAGTTACAACTGTTCCATTTTAGTTTTAGGAGAGCATAAAGTAATAGCCTACGAAAAAATACATTGTTAGTTCAGTTAAATTTAAATAAAATTGACATCCTAAAATACTAAATAACTAAATAAAAAGATAATAATAAGAAAAATAAATATTATTAACGTTAACGAAAACGTTTTAATCCCTAATTTTTAAACAAGTTTTTATTCATCAATTTGAATGGTTTCCTAAAAAAAAATATTGGATTGAATTAACTCCTTCAAGCTCGACGATTGAATAAAAATAGGTTATTATGATTTCGAATAAGCCGCTATGGTGAAATCGGTAGACACGCTGCTCTTAGGAAGCAGTGCTAGAGCATCTCGGTTCGAGTCCGAGTGGCGGCATGGCATCTTCTAAAAGAGTAAGTCCTATAATGAATTCAATTCCCGATTTCAATTCCTATAATTGAGGGACGCCCTTATAAATTTAATAATTTTTATGATATTTTCAACTTTAGAGCATATATTAACTCATATATCCTTTTCGATCGTTTCAATTGTAATTACAATTCATTTGATAATTTTATTAGTCGATGAAATCGTAGGACTAGATGATTCGTCAGAAAAGGGGATGATAGCTACTTTTTTCTGCATAACAGGATTATTAGTTACTCGTTGGATGTATTTGAGGCATTTACCATTAAGTGATTTATATGAATCATTAATTTTTCTTTCGTGGAGTTTTTCCATTATTCATATTATTCCGTATTTTAAAAAACATAAAAACCATTTAAGCGCAATAACCGCGCCAAGTGCTATTTTTACTCAAGGTTTTGCTACTTCGGGTCTTTTAACTGAAATGCATCAATCCGCGATATTAGTACCCGCTCTCCAATCCCATTGGTTAATGATGCACGTAAGTATGATGGTATTGAGCTATGCAGCTCTTTTGTGTGGATCTTTATTATCACTAGCTCTTCTAGTCATTACATTTCGAAAATTCATAAGGATTTTTAGTAAAAGCAATAATTTAGAAAATGAGTCAGTTTACTTTAGTGAGATTCAATACGTGAACGAAAGAAACAATGTCTTACGAAACACTTCTTTTATTTCGTCTCAAAATTATTACAGGTATCAATTGATTCAACAATTGGATCGTTGGAGTTATCGTATTATTAGTCTAGGGTTTATCCTTTTAACCGTAGGTATTCTTTCAGGAGCAGTATGGGCTAATGAAGCATGGGGATCATATTGGAATTGGGATCCAAAGGAGACTTGGGCATTTATTACTTGGACCATATTCGCTATTTATTTACATATTAGAACAAATAAAAATTTTGAAAGTGTAAATTCTGCAATTGTGGCCTCAATGGGCTTTCTTATAATTTGGATATGCTATTTTGGGGTTAATCTATTAGGAATAGGGTTGCATAGTTATGGTTCATTTACATTAACATCTAATTGAATAAAAGACTTGACGAATAGAAACATAGGACGGCATACAGGTATATATACGAAAACTTCATGTAAACAATCAAGAACCATTTGAATCATTTCCATTACTTGATTCAAATGGTTCTCACAAATTCAAAAGATATCTAGTTATAATTATAATAGAATTCCAATTTATTTATTTTACTTAAAAGAATATAAAAGACTCATTTTTTTATTGTACAATCAACCATTTTTAAAATCATGGGATTTCAGTTTCATTTTTTGGTTTACTCACAAAAACTATCGAAAAAAATAATTGGATATAATAGCTTCGACCTTGTCAACTGATAATGATAAAACGAAATCGGGATAAACACCAATACCTATTACAGGTAAAAGGATAGAGATCGAAACAAATAATTCTCGCGGTCCAGAATCAAAAAAATAAGAGTTTGGGGCATTAAAAAGCTTGTATCCATAGAACATCTGGCGTAACATAGATAATGAATAAATAGGAGTTAATATCATTCCAATTGCCATTACAAAAGTTATTAATATTTTTGTCATTAAAAGATATTTTTGACTAGTAAGTATTCCAAAAAAAACTAACAATTCGGCAACAAAACCGCTCATGCCCGGTAATGCAAGAGAAGCCATTGATAAGATACTGAAAGTCGTGAATATTTTTGGAATTGCGATAGCCATTCCGCCCATTTCGTCGAGATAAACAAGACGTATTCTATCATAACTCGTTCCCGCCAAGAAAAAAAGCGCAGCGCCAATAAATCCGTGAGAGATTATTTGTAAAATGGCTCCGTTGAGTCCTGTATCGCTTATAGAACCAATTCCTATAATTATGAAACCCATATGAGATACAGAAGAGTAGGCTATTCTTTTTTTTAAATTACGCTGACCGGGAGATGTTGAAGCTGCATAGATTATTTGAATTGTGCCTACTATAATCAACCAGGGAGAGAATATAGAATGGGCGTGGGGTAATAATTCCATATTGATCCGAACCAATCCATACGCTCCCATTTTTAATAAGATTCCGGCTAAAAGCATACAAGTACTGTAATGTGCCTCTCCATGGGTGTCTGGTAACCATGTATGTAAGGGTATGATCGGTGATTTGACAGCAAAAGCAATAAGAAATCCAATATAGAATATTATTTCCAGTGCTACAGGATACGATTGATTAGCTGATGTTTCAAAATTTAATGTTGGTTCATTGGAACCATATAAACCAATACCCAAAACTCCCATTAATAAAAAAACGGAACTTCCTGCAGTGTACAAAATAAATTTTGTAGCCGAATACAAACGTTTCTTTCCCCCCCACATGGATAGAAGTAGATAAACTGGAATTAATTCTAACTCCCACATGATGAAAAAAAGTAAAAGGTCTCGAGAAGAAAATGGTCCTATTTGACCGCTATACATTGCTAACATCAGAAAATGGAATAGTCGGGAATCTCGAGTAATCGGCCGAGCCGCTAAAGTAGCTAAAGTTGTGATAAATCCTGTCAGTAAAATGGGTCCTATAGAAATTCCATCTATTCCCAATCTCCAGTAAAAATCAAAAAAATCGATCCATTTATAATCCTCTGTCAGTTGCATTAATGGATCATCCAATTGGAAACGATAACCGAATGCATAGGTTGTTAGAAGGAGTTCAATTGTGCATATACCTATAGTATACCACCGAATTATCTTATTTCCTCTATGAGGGAGAAAGAAAATTAAGGAACCCGCGAATATTGGCAAAACTACAACTAGCGTTAACCAAGGAAAATTATTCATGGTAAAAACAAGATAAACTTGGACCAGAAAAACCCGTGCTCAAAATAAATAGTTTTTGAGCGCGGGTTTTTGTCGGTAAAGGTAAAAAAATCAAATGTATTCAAGTGGGGTTTTCTGGAACGTATTAATAAGCCAGACCCATACTTCGAGTTGTTTCATGCCATAAATAAACTCGAACACTCAAGAAATCTGTCGGACAGGCGGATTCACATCTCTTACAACCGACACAGTCCTCTGTTCTTGGAGCAGAAGCAATTTGCTTAGCTTTACACCCGTCCCAAGGTATCATTTCTAATACATCCGTTGGGCAGGCGCGCACGCATTGAGTACACCCTATACACGTATCATAAATCTTTACTGAATGTGACATTTGGATCTATAAATTTTTGAATGTCAGAAAGTTTCGATCTAGTAAACTTGTAAATGAATCATATATTTAGACACCAGATGAATCAATAATTTATCATAATTTTTCTAATCAATCTACTTCTGGATTGACTCATGCGATAGAGCCAAGATACTTTAATTTCTTACATTTTTGAAAACATGTATTATTACGTAACGTATGGTCATGGTAATTCTAATTTATGAATATTAGAATTTATATGATTAATACTACTTATTCAACAAATTCGATTGATTGATACGAGTTGATTTTCTGTTACGATAAATTGATGAAACAATAGCCGGGCCAATAGCTGCTTCAGCGGCTGCAATAGCTATAACAAAAATTGAGAAAATATTTCCTTTTAATTGGCGACTATCAAAAAAATCAGAAAATGTTACGAAATTCATATTAACCGCATTCAGTATAAGTTCAAGACACATAAGGGCTCTAACCATATTCCGGCTCGTGATCAATCCATAGATACCGATAGAAAATAAGTAGGCACTCAAAACAAGTACATGTTCGAGCATCATTGACCAACTCCTTATCAATTTCGATTCATTTCAATATGAACTGAACAACAATTCAACAGATTCAATTGACTAGAATAAAAAAAAGTACGGAACAAAGGCAGATTTTCTATTGTTAATAGAATAGATTGAATAATTTCTATTTTAGACATAAACAATCTTTAATTAAAGGGAAATAAATGTAATGTAATAAAACCGAACAGAGTTTAATGTGCATTGCTAATTCTATAAATTTTTTACTGTCGCGCCACGGCAATTGCACCTATCAAAGCGGCTAAAAGAATTATCGAAACGAATTCAAATGGAAGAAAAAAATCTGTTGATAAATGAATTCCAATTTGTTGACTATTACTTATCAAATCTTGCTCTATAATCTGGTTTGATCTTGTAGTCCAAATAATTCCGTACCATGACGTATCCGTAATAATAATCATGAGTAAAACAAAAATACTTGTACAAACTGGCAAAGTAACCACATCCCCAATGGTCCAAAGATTCAAATCTTTGTAATATTCTGAACCATTCATGAACATCACAGCAAATACGATTAAAACATTTATAGCTCCCACGTAAATAAGGAGTTGTGCAGCAGCTACAAAATAAGAGTTTAATAGAATATAGAATAAGGATATACAAACAAGAACCAGTCCCAATGAAAAGGCAGAATAAATGGGGTTGGTAAATAATACCACCCCCATACCTCCTAGTATAAGAACCGATCCCAGAAAGACTAAAAGAAAATCATGTATTGGTCCGGGCAAATCCATTATATGTAAAATAAGAGATAAATAGAAATGTTTTTCATGACCTTATTGAGACCCGACCAGAAAATTTTTTTTTTATGATTTTTGAGCAATTCCTAATTTAATCCTAAGTAAATAAATACTAAGGGATATGAATAAATGTGAGTACTATTATTGGACTAATTTCATTCTTTATCTGAAAGAGTCGTTCTAATTCTAAACTATATATTTTAAAACAATTATGGATATATTAATTAATGGATTTTCAATCCAAATTAAGACGCGTTTCTTACCAACCAATCAATAGTTGGTATTTGTAGTTATTGACCAAACAACACGAAAGAAACCTAAATTCCTTCTATATTAGTTATTAGTAAAGTAATTATAAATTATTCGTTAATAAGAGATTTACTTATTTATTTGAGGCGAATTCAAAATTGTTCGAATTGTATAATCGTCAATTACTGACATTGGTAAACGACCCAAAGCAATTTGATTATAATTCAATTCGTGACGATCATAAGTAGAAAGTTCATATTCTTCAGTCATTGATAAACAATTCGTTGGACAATACTCAACGCAATTACCACAAAATATACAGACTCCGAAATCAATACTGTAATTAAGCAGCCGTTTCTTGCGAATATCATTTTCCAATTTCCAATCAACAACGGGTAGATCTATAGGACATACACGAACGCATACTTCACAAGCAATACATTTATCAAATTCAAAATGGATTCGACCGCGGAAACGATCCGCGGTGATTAATTTTTCATAAGGATATTGAATAGTTACGGGTAAACGATTTGCGTGGGATAAAGTAATCATGAAACTTTGACCAATGTACCTTGCAGCTCGTACTGTTTGTTGACCATAATTCATGAACCCAGTTACCATAGAGAACATATCGTTAATATATATATGAATAGTTTTATGTTTGTTTATTTCTCTTGTTTGAGACACATTGTGAATATAGAATGTTACTTTACAGTGAAAAGAGTTGGAAAGAAGTTGTTAATAATAGATTACCGAGAGAAATAGGTAAAAGAAATTTCCATCCAAGATTCAATAGTTGGTCCATTCTTAGCCTCGGTAAAGTCCATCTTGTTGTGATAGGAATGAACAAGAACAAATAAGTTTTAGCTAATGTAATAAAGATACCAATTATCGCTCCAAAAACGCCACATGTTTTATTTATTTCAAAAAGCTCAGAAACATATATGTCCGGAATAGATATATTCCAACCTCCCAAGTAAAGAACTGTTACAAATAATGAAGAAACCAATAGGTTTAGATAGGAAGCAACATAAAATAACCCAAATTTTATACCCGAGTATTCGGTTTGATAACCTGCTACTAACTCTTCTTCTGCTTCTGGTAAATCAAAAGGTAATCTCTCACATTCTGCTAGGGAAGAAATAATAAAAATGATAAACCCTATAGGCTGACGCCACAAATTCCATCCCCAAAAACCATATTTTGATTGCGCCTCAACAATATCAATTGTACTTAAACTGTTAGATAATTATAGTCGGTGATACCATCACTGTTACCATCGCTATTACAGAACCGTACATGAGATTTTCACCTCATACGGCTCCTTGAAGGCCAGAAATAAATATAGGGACCGCGTCAGTATTCTTTTTTGAATCTTGATATGTTTGTAGGATGGATAACTATCGGCCGGTCCCAAATTAGACCAATTGAATTCTGTCTGTTAGAATTATTTTAATTCAAAATAAAATCAAAAAAGTACTTCTGAATTGATCTCATCCTTTCTTTAATTTAATTAATTTCAATAATAATTTCAATTCTTCTTTGTTCAGTAATAACTTAACTGTTCAATAAAATACTTCTTGTAAAAATATCAATAACCCGTTGGTTTCACGTACGAAAAAAAAAATTCTATATTAATTAATGAATTATGACACAAATTCTATATCTATTAATATGTATATGGGAAAGAATAAAAGTAACAAATAATAAATAAAGTATATCTTTTTTTTTTTTTTTTTCGTTCCTATTCTTCTTTCTATTTCTGAGAAAAAGAGGGCTTTCAAAATAAAGTAAAGGATTATTTCGTTTCGAATAGTTATTTATTAAATCGGTGGATAGGAGTATACTCTGGATCGGAATCGTGTCATGGGGAGTACTGCCTGATCATTTCTACCAACTTAAAGCCCCAATTAGTATTCTTTGTTTGTATATTATGTAAAAATGTCCTTTTGGAGAATTTACATAGTCTCCATTACTAATCCTTTCCATATGTTCGTGTTTCTAACCATCCACTCGTTTTTGCTCAATCCCCCGTTATGCTAATACATAAAAATGATAGTGAAAACTCAATACGGTTGATCTTTTGAACCCGCTTCAAGTCAGGATGACTAATCAACCAATCTTGGGGGAAACGGTCTCTTCTGTTTATGTTTATTTCCGCTTAACTCTCTAACTCTTATACATAGAAAATGAGAATCAATCTTTTTACTGCGAATTTATATATAAGCTGTTTTCTTTCACTCATATAACTATTTGATTTAGTTCATCAACCCGAATAATGAATAAAAAAAAAAATTAAGATATCTACTCAATCCATTCCAACCCTTTCCTTGAAAGGAAGGAATAGAGAAAAGTTTATGTCTATGTATCAACGAATCGCACGTAGAGATATTGATAACACACATAAAGTTAATGGTATTTCATAACTAATCGATTGAGCAGCAGCTCGTAGACCGCCTAAAAAGGAATATTTATTATTTGACCCGTATCCCGACATAAGAAGTCCAATTGGAGCAATACTGGAAATAGCAATCCATAAAAAAACACCGATATTGAGATCCGCTAAAACAAGGTGATATCCAAAAGGAACTACTGAATAGCTTACTAAAATTGATATGACTGCTATGGATGGCCCGATACTGAATAAACGAGTATCCCCCCTAGATGGAAAAAGATTTTCTTTGAAAAGTAGTTTTGTCCCATCTGCTAGAGCTTGAAGAACTCCCAAAGGGCCGGCGTATTCAGGTCCAATACGTTGTTGTATCCCTGCCGATATTTCTCTTTCTAACCATACAATTACCAGTACGCCTATTGTGATTCCCACTACAAGAGTCAAAATAGGAACAAGAACCCATAGAATTCCATAAACTTCTTTAAAAAATTCTAATCTAGAAAAAGAATCGATATCTTGTACTTCCGGTGTATCAATTATCATTTCAAC
This sequence comes from Malus domestica, assembly GCF_042453785.1. Lineage (NCBI taxonomy): Eukaryota > Viridiplantae > Streptophyta > Magnoliopsida > Rosales > Rosaceae > Malus > Malus domestica. The sequence goes on from NC_061549.1 coordinate 127,422, forward strand.
GATCAACTTCTCCCATAATGATATCTATACTACCTAGTATCGTCATAATATCAGCCAATTTCATTCTTTTAACTAACCGCGGAAGAATTTGCAAATTGATAAAACCCGGCGGGCGGATTTTCCATCTCCAAGGAAAACCACTCTGATCCCCTATGAGAAAAATTCCCAATTCTCCCTTTGGGGCTTCTACTCTCACATAAAGTTCTTGTTTCGGCAATTCAAATGTAGGAGACGGCTTTTTACTAATAAATCGATATTCAAAATCATTCCATTCCGGATTCCTTTCTCTATCAAAGTATCGTATTTCTAAATTCTCATAGGGTCCCCCTGGAATTCCTTCCAGGGCCTGTTGAATAATTTTTACGGATTCTATCATTTCACCAATTCGGACTAGATAACGAGCCAACGAATCTCCTTCTTTTTGCCACTGTACTTCCCAATCAAATTCGTCGTAACATTCATAATGATCAACTTTACGAAGATCCCATTGTATTCCGGAAGCTCGCAGCATTGGTCCCGATAAACCCCAATTTATTACTTCCTCTCTACCAATAATGCCTACTCCCTCGACTCGTTCTAAAAAAATAGGATTTCGTGTAATAAGTTTTTGATATTCAGCAACTCTTGTTAAAAAATAATCGCAGAAATCCAAACATTTATCTATCCAGCCATGAGGTAGATCGGCCGCTACTCCTCCGATACGAAAATAATTATGCATCATTCTCATACCGGTGGCAGCTTCGAATAGATCATATACTAATTCTCTTTCTCTGAAAATATAGAAAAAGGGAGTTTGTGCACCAATATCCGCCATAAAAGGACCGAGCCATAACAGATGAGAAGCTATACGACTCAACTCCAACATAATTATTCTGATATAGCTGGCTCTTTTAGGTACTTGAATATTTCCCAACTGTTCCGGTCCGTTTACAGTTATTGCTTCTGTGAACATAGTAGCTAAATAATCCCACCGTGTTACATAAGGCAAATATTGTATAATTGTTCGATTTTCCGCAATTTTTTCCATTCCTCGGTGTAAATAACCCAATATTGGTTCACAGTCAATAACATCTTCACCATCTAGAGTAATGATGAGTCGAAGAACACCATGCATTGATGGGTGGTGGGGGCCCATATTGACTATCATGAGGTCTTTTCTTGTAGCCGGTATATTCATAGGTTTTTCCTCGATTCATTCTTTCATGAATTGCTGAAAACGAAAAAAAGTTCATTAAAATTCAAGATCTAATAAATCAAATAATTCAAAATGCCTTTATAAAAATAAAATTAACGAGTTTTTGACTCCCGAATATCCAACCGATTAATTAATTCTTTATAACATATTCTATTTTTCTTTGACAAATAAGACAGTAATCGTTGGCGTTTTCCCAAAATTTTACGTAAACCTCTCTGAGATAAATAGTCTTTTTTGTGTAATTGTAAATGTGAAGTAAGTCTTCGTATCCTATTGGTGAAACTAACTATTTGAAATTCAACAGATCCTCTGTTTTCGTCTTTTTCTTCTTGTGAAATAACTGAGATGAATGAATTTTTTACCATAAACTGAAATCTTCTCTCCCCCCCTCTTTTTATTTTAAGATATTTTTTATTGATAGATATCTTTATTGATCAGTAATAATAATGCCCCTAATTTTTATTTGGTATATACAATAATTTGAATTTCGTTATTAATTTCTAATTTTTTTAATTTAATAAAACTTACTCAATCCTATTTTCATTTTAAAATTGGATTTGAAAGGGGATACAAAAGTATGGTTGGTTTCTTCACTCACAAAAGATAAAAGTTTAGACCTAAAATAAGAAATTTTTGTTCATTCTAGATCTAATTGATATGTCATTGAATTAGTATCATGTATCAGAATGGAATGTAAGACAATGTATGCGTGCATCTCTTTGTCGTCATAGACCAGATATGGTATGGGAAATATAGGAAAAATGTACTATTAATGAATTTTCAATCGCGGATACATATGTATCCTTACCATACTGAAACAACTGCCATTATTGGTATTAAACCAATAACGATTCATACAAGCTAAATCTTCTAATCGATAATTGGGCCAAAGAAATAGCTTTAATTTTATAAGTTTTTTTTTATATTTTTTGCTTTTATCCACAACTTGACTGTTTACCTCATTCCCATTACAAAAAGATGCCTTTCTATGTCTATTCTTAGAATTTAAACAAATTAGAATTCGCAATTCTCTACGACGTCTAGGCGATAAAATATTTTCAGGAACAAACAAATCATAATTTTTTTTATATCTATTTCCAGTCATCTTTTGATGTTTTGTAATGACTTCATCAGAATTCTTATCAACATGTTTTTTTTCTCGGTATCTTTGATTTATTTGATGTTTACTTTTATGAACTAATGAAATACCGAGGGTTTGATACATAATAAATTTTCCATCATTTTTTATAGCTAGACGAATTGGTTCAATAATCAAAAATCCCCTTTTAATAAATTCTGTAAGAGTTACATCTTTCTGAATCGTCAAAATATCCAGACTCATTTCGCCCCTTTGAATAGAGGATATAGTAATTTCTCTTGGATTTATCAGTCTAAGCAGGAGACAATATACGTTGATGTTATTGATTATTTTTTTATTTAAAGAATCATCCCATCTCAATTGAAAATACAAATACCTTTTTAGGAAGAAATCAAACTCCGCTTTTGTATTGATCTTGTATTGCTTTTTATTTCTATGTTTTTTCATGTCCGATCCCGTATAATCTTCTTCAACATCTTTTTCTTGGTTTGAAAGAGCTGATTTAAGATCTGCTTGGCCCGTGGATTCTTTTTCTCCTTGATTTCGGTTTTCTAATTCAAGAGATTTTTTTTCATTCGACGATATTGATATAAAAGGATCTCTTTTTTTATTTCCAGTGATGCTTTTGTTTTCACTAGCATTTTTTTTTATATTAGAATTAAAAAGTAGTAATTTAATTGGTATAACCCACGGTTTCATTTTATACGTATTATAAAGTCTCACAAATTCTGGCAAGAACCAAAGTTCCAGATTTGATATGGGACGACTTAGTATTTCTTCATTCATTCCCATCCAATCCAAAAGGGGTTTTTGATTGGATAGGTTGATTTTTTGATCTTGCTGAAGTGTGAGATAAAAAAGACCCTTATTATTGATTTTATCAATTATTTGATACTTATTAACCCTAGTCTTAGTATATTTATTACTGTTAGTGTCAGTATCAATATTGATCCAGGCCTCAATATCGACCTTCGTTTTAAGACAAAAATCGAGAATTCTCCAATCAAAATATTTTCTATCCGTATTTTTATCCATATCTCGAATATCATCTTCTACCATATTAAATGATTTTTGTTTATGTGTGTTGTAATTATAAAAAATATCTTGGTTAGTTTTTACTTGTAATGGTGATCCATAAATTGAAGAGTACTTCTTAGTTTCATAATTTATAGATTTATATGCTAAAAGATCATATCCATATTGTTTTTTAAAATTATCCTTTTGATTCAATAATAAATCCGTTTCAATTTTTGTTTTTTTTTCGTAGTGAATTAATTCATCTTTTTCATATAAATCACACAAATCTTTATATAAATCTTTATTTTGAGCTATACAGTTCAATATATTTCGCCATTTTTGTGGTACTACTCTAGACCATTTAATTTGAGATACATCACATTGATATTGATAATGACTCCTTAACCAATTTGTCCATTGATTCATTCCAGAATTGCGAAGATTCTTAGGTCTTAATTCGGAATGAAATAGTTCTTGTCTTACAACAAAAAAATCCTTTATTTCATTCTTAAGAAAAAAGGGGGTTCCATTATATTGAAATACGGATTTCAATTTCTCTAACTTAATAAGTTGGGTTTGTGATAATTTGTAAAATACATATGCTTGTGAAAAGTAAGATAAGTCAAAAAAAGTCTTTGAATTGTTTTGACTAAGACTAATATTAGTATTAGAAAGTGACTCTTTTATAATCGAAATAAATTTAATTAAACTTTGATTTGTTTTATTAATTCTTTCTTGATTTGCTTCATTACTGTTAATGTTTTTATTAAAATTTTTTTTTGTTGATTCAAGAAAAAGTTGTGTATTGATACTAGGAATATTAATCATAGATAGAAAGATATCTATGTATATCTTTTCAATGAAAAATATTATAAAATAATGGGATTTACGGATTAATCGAGCAGTTCTTCTTTTTAATATCTGCCAAATATTTTTTTGTGATTCCAATCTTTTATCATCATAACTTATTTTGTTAGAACTCAAATTTCTATCTGAAGTTATAAATCCCTTTTTCTTGTCTTTTGTAATTTTTTCTATTTGATTTATGATTGTGTTTATTCTATCAGTCAGATCTTGCATTTTTTTTTCTGTTAATGAATAATTTGTCCAATTCTGAGATCTAATTTGAATGGACGATTCCTGAATCATCCGATTACTGATTATTGAATCTTTTTTAATTTCACTCAATTCATATACTTCTATTTTTCTCAATCCAAATAATATAATTGGGTTTATTTTTGAGAGTTCTTTTATTATTTCTTTTATAAACAGAATGTTTTTAATGATCCATTTTTTTGGTTTTTTTGAGACATTTAGAAAAAATTTTGTTTGTTCTTTAAAAATTCCTAGAATTATAAAACATTTCTTTTGCAATTTTTTCATTTTTTTTTTGAGTTCTTTTAAAATCGGTTCAAAAAATGAAAGTTTTTTTCTGGGAGAACCAAAAGGTAGTTCAGCTTCCATTCCAAAAATTGTTAAAAAACAAAAATCATTTTTTTGACCTTGCTTTTTCATTGGATCATTATAAGGGGCTCGTAACTTAGATCTGTGCCAAGGTTTAAGACGAAAAGGAAATAGGATCTTGATCTGAATGCCGTCTGTTAACCAGTTTTTTGGAAATTCTTTTTCTGATAATTGAACGCCGTTATAGGTACATTTAACATGCATTTCTCTATTCCAATCCTTTAAGTCCTCATACCATTCCGGAAATTGAAATAATAGTATACGGACAATATTTTTAGCTATTATCAATGAAGGTAATATAATA